>NW_011347208.1:0-10960 GCF_000735185.1 Notothenia coriiceps
AAAAAATCTGCGCCATTTTGCTGATTATGCGGTAAATTCTGCGATCGCAGAATCGCGTTTTTCTGGAGGGTCTAACTAAGGATACAAGCTGCATTCAAACACAAAATAAGGAGAGTAGAGGGAGAATAAAGAGTGAAATAATGTTTATTTCAGAAACAAAAATACTTTATGGAGTTGTTTTGAGAAAATGGTTGTTCAAACCAAAACATTAATGTGTATTCCTTCTCTTGTGTGTTGACAGGGGTCCTAAGTACCACCTTTTAGCTCATACCACCATGTCGCTGTCACACATCCAGGACAGTTTTCGCACACATGACCTCACCATCTCAGGCAACGGTGAGTGGCAGCCTCCATCAATCTGTCGGCTCTCCATCTTTCTCTTTTTTCTGCCAAATCCGCCATCTGTCTCTTTCTTGTGCTTCACTCGTCACCGTCTCACTTCTGTTCTCAGCACTCTAATAATTTCCCTTAAACCAAGTGTACACTTCCTCCTCCCACTTCTTCTTCTACTTCCTCTTCTTCTCTGCCCTCCCCCATGTTCTCTGACAGACAGCCATTATCAAGGTCAAAGTTATAAAGGCTGCTCTAGTGAGGTGTCTGCTGTGTAAAGCTGTAATGATGTGGGCTAACAAGGGCCCGGACCCCTCCGACAGACAGGCCCCTAGTGTTTTATTCATTGGCCCTTCAGCTTGCAGTAAAGTTTCATTGCTGCACTTCATGACACTCCCTGCAGCTGCCAGTCTTTTACACCCTTTCCCCTTTGCTGTGTGCTAGAGGGGGGGCAGCATGTTGAGAGTGAGTGTGTCTGTGTGTGTGTGTGTGTGGTGTGTGTGTGTGTGTGGGTGTGTGTGTGTGTGTGTGTGTGTGTGTGTGTGTGTGTGTGTGTGTGTGTGTGTGTGTGTGTGTAGATATATATCATGTAGGAATATTTTATTTATTCATGGTGTTTATTTTTGCCCATCTCTTCTCTTCCCTGTAGAGGAGTGTTCCTATTGGCTGCCGCTCTATGGCAGTATGTGTTGTCGCTTCGCAGCTCAGCCTCACTGTATGACCCGACAGATGATGAGTGGATGTTTGAAAGTGAAGGTAAGTTGGCAGGTGTGAAAGGGGAAATATCCCTTTCAGGGTTTGAAGAGTTTTTTGGCTTTTGTCCTGGTTTATTTCTGTCTATATTTCTTCCTCCTCCTCCTCCTCCTCCTCCTCCTCCTCCCTTCTCTTGGTGATTCTCTCCATGTCTTTCACTCCACACATGACTGATCTTTTTCTCCACCTCGCAGCAGTTGGGAGGTGAACCTCAGAGTTGGACTAAAGTGTACGGCGTGCTAAAAGGAACAAGCCTTTTCTGCTACCACCGGCAAGAAGATGTAGAGGCTAATGTCGAGCCAGCTTTCACCATCGCCATCAACAAGGTCAGCAAAGGAAACACAACAAAATACCTGAGGTTGATCCTGACTTACAAAACCAATAGAGTTGTTTTGTTTTACGCTTAAGGCATCAGTAGCAAAGATGGAAAGGTATGGACTTGTGATTTGCTGCCAATTTGAATCTCTAGCCAGCTGGTAGACCATGAGCCAAGAAAAAATGAGCTCTTCTCCTAGTAACTACTATTAAAGTGCCTTTCAGCAAGGAACGTATCCCCTAGTAACCCAATGTAGAGCTGCTTGAAAGCCAAGAGGTGGAAACTGGCTCTCAGCTTTCAGGTGTAACTGTGTAAAATGTTCAGCAAGACTTGAAAAGAGCAGGCTTCTCCAGATAAAAGGCTTTGAAGATTTTAAAATGAGATTTGTTAAGGGTGTTCTCCAGTCTTTGCAAACACAGTAAGACACAGTTTTCAGGCTCATCCAACTACTAATCATATTTCTTTCATCCCTCGTCCCGATTTTCCAGGCACAAATATGAGTGACATGGGTCCTTGATCATCTTATTTCATGTGTCTGTGTCTGAGTTGATGCCTGTGGGCCTTCCCATTCCTCCCGTGGTGACTCATTCAGTCTTTTTCTCACCCTGATCTCACAGCTGACCTGAAGCCAAGTCAGACACATCAGAAGAGTCTGTATGATCCTTTTGTTAGTCAGTTGTCTCTTATTAAGAGTGAGGAGGGAGCGCGGGGTGATGAATGGAACAACACTGCCATCTAGTGGTCAAAAACACACTTTGACACATTTGGAATAGAACGAGGATGTGGGAATTGGGAGTCTGCACCTTTTGTTGGATAATTGCAGAAGGGAAATGGATTGGAAGAGGGCTAATTAGCGGCTTATTAGTCAGGGGCTTATTTTCAGTGGAGACTCACAACTACAATTGCTGTAATGATCACTTGTTGCGGTGCATAATTTTGTTCATTCAGGAGTGCTGGCATTCATTCGTGATTGTAGTCATTTTGTAGCAGATGATTATATTCTTTGTCCCTCATTTTTTTCAGGAGACCAGAATACGTGCGTCAGAGAAAGACCCTCAAAGTAAAGTTCAGAATATCTGTATCAGTAACCAGTACGGAGGTGAGGAGGTTACACACACACTGACGTCAGACAGCCGCGAGGACACACACCGGTGGATGGAGGCCTTTTGGCAACATTTCTACGATATGAGTAAGTGTTTGCTTTAACATAGGAAGCGTGTGAATACAGTTACTCACATTAACCACAGCTACAGAAAGGTTCCCATATCTTGTTGTCGCTTGGTTCGTTAACATCAGTTTTCCTTCATGATACAGGCCAATGGAAACAGTGCTGTGATGACTTAATGAAAATTGAACTGCCATCGCCAAGGAAACCGACTCCCGTCACACCAAAACAAGGCTCACTCTATCACGAAATGGGTAAGATTTCACTGTGATAATATCATTGTGAATATGAAATAAAAAAGTATTATTTTAGTCGATAAAATAAGAAACAAAACATAAACGTTGAGGCAGGGAGAGAAAGCATTGCGTCTGCATTGCATGTGACTGTGTGTAGCTTTAATTCCTTCCAGTCTATGTGCATGTGAGATGCTGTCATAATAAAATGTTCCTCTCCGATATCTCGAACTCACACTCTGCTGCTTGACTTCTGTAGAATCGAATCTTATCTCTGACACGCTGACTGTCTGTCTTCTCTTTCTCCGTTCCTCTTTGTCCTTTCCAATTTTCCTCGTGTGTCCTGAATCCATCGCTCCTTGACTTTGTCTCTTTTGTCCTTTTATTATTTCCCCGTGTCCTCATAAATATGTATAATCAACGCCACGTTTTTCATCAACTATCCTTGAGTGATTTCTTTTTCCCTTCTGTCATCATGCCATAACATTCATTTCCTTAATAAACAATAAACCCTTATCGATTTCTCCCGCCACCATCAAAACACACACTTAACTCCACCTGTTGCACACCTCCTATCCTCTCCACCCCTTCTCTCTCGCCAACCTTCCCTCTCGGTTTTCCTAACCCCCCCCACCCTGGCAGCCCCTCTTGCCACGCCCTCCTCTGAGGGTCTTCTGCTGCAGGATAACGCTGTGTCTGCTGAGATTCGCGCTCTGCTCTCGTCCTATTACAACGACAGGTGAAGTAACAGGAGTAGGGCTCCATGTAAATGATGTTGTGGTAAATGTTGCAGTCCAGGATTTACTGCAAAACCACCATAAGATCACTGATGGTGGGAATATTATGCAAAACATTAAAGGACAGGATCTTTTTTTCATTCATCATTATAAAATAACTTTTAAAAAAAACACATCAAAACATCTTCTTCTACATCTTCTTCTTCTAAGAGTACATTTAAAACTAACATTTTATGAAGTGCAAGTATGTCTCTAATCCGTACATAATCCATACTTCCAGGGAGATCGAAATGTTCATTACCAATGACCAATGACCATGATGATCATGACCAATCTGATTAAATAAAGGTTTGAAATTACTTTGGAATTAAACTAATCCTAGTCCCTGCCTTAAGTATGAAAAACAATATTAAGAAACATTTTAATTATTTCCAAGTCATGGCTGTATTACCAGTTCAAATGGTAAGAACTTTTCATTTGAAAACCCATGCTCCAGCCCAGTAAACAGCTGTATAATAATGAGTGTTTCTGCGTCCCTCCTGCTGCAGTTATTGAGTCATCTGACGACCTCAGCACGGTGTCGGACATCCTGGCTCGGAGGATGCAGGAGCTGGAGCTCCGCAGCCAGCTGGGCACCTCCCCGAACTGGATGTCTCTGTTTGAGGAGAACAACCCCAAAAGCGCTGGCCGCCCTCGCCCCTGTACTTCCCGCTTCTCCGGCCACAGCCCCTGCACACCTCACCGCCCCCCCCGCAGCCCTGCGAGCCCCCACCGCTGCCCCCAGCTCAGCCTGCTCTCCTCAGACGCCAGCCTGACCTCGGACAGCGACAGCCACTGCAGCACCAGCCCCTGCTCCCACCGCCACGCCTGGCCCGAGCCCTCCTCAAACTTCCCCCTCCTGTCCTCGTCCCCCTCCCGCATGAGGCCACGCACCTTCTCCCTGGATGCTAAGCTCAGCACCCTGCGGGGGAGGGGGTTCAGAGGGGGAGGGACCTTCCAGTGCTCCTGCCAGCCTCCTACCTCCTCGCTGCTCGCCCCGCTCCCTGTCTCCTCTCGCTCCCCTCGGTCGCAGCGCAGCACCCAGACCACGCTCTCCTGCTCCAGCTCCACCTCCAGCAACAGCTCCAGCAACAGTGAGGGTCGCCACAGCCCTGAGTGCTCCGAGGGGGCCCCCTTCTCCCGGCCCTCCCCGGCCCGACGCAGCCTCAGGAACCTCAGGGCCAGACTCGATCCTCGCAACTGGCTCCAAAGTCAGGTGTGAAGCGCGTGCTGCCAGACAGACATTTTTAACACTGACCTAAAGGCAACAGTTCTCATTAAATCAAGGTTTAACTGGCTTAACATATGTGAACCGACCTCAGACAGTCTGTTGGCAACATGCACAGCCCTGAGGAAGATAAGCTGCCTCTGGTCTGCGTCCTGGGGGGGGGGATGGATCATTGAAGACCCTCCTGGAGCAAACTGGAATGCCTTCTATCACAAAGGACAGGTGACAATCACTGCAGGCGGCACTTTGCTGAAGATGGTCCAGAACTAAATGGGAGGTACTCTGCTTGCTTTGAAAAATGATTATGGTCATGCTGCTTGGGAGAAAGTGATGTTAAGAGCTAAGGACTTCAGATGAACTCGCCACACTGTCCGCCCTGAAACTATAAAGGTTTTTGTTTTCCTCTGCATCCTGGCAACACAAACAGGATCTCAAAATCATCTCTATAAATGTCACCTGCAGTGATCAAGGTTTGCAGTGTTTACGCTATGAAAGCTAGTGAGCATGAGTCGAGATGAACAGGCAAGACGGCCAAGAGTTTTCAAATGATAAAGTGTGGAGGGAAGCGTTGGTGTCTGTCTGTCTGAACTGTGATATCTACTTCAGTGTACGCGTCTAATTATTCATACATGGTTCTCCTAAAATGACTATGCACCATTTTGTTTTGTTTCTGCGTGATTTCACGTTTCAACCATGAATCTGGTGAAAGCTTATGCGAAGGCTCATACACACTGTACTGGTTAATACTGTGATCTCTGGTCTCAACTCCCACACATGTACAGGTAACATATCTCTAAATACATAGGAAAACATTCAAATAAAAATGTAATAACTCAACTCAAACTTTGAATATCATTAAAAACTGCTGTTACTTTAATGCAATATTGTGGTTTTTTTAAGCTTTCCTGTTCCTTATTATAGACATTTCAATAAATGTGAGGCATCCACCAATCATATGTTAAAAAACAACTTTTTAAGCATTATGTGAAACTATAGCCAATCAATAGGTCAGAGCAAGCTAATGGTTTACCGTGCCATTTAAGTATTTAATTTTAATTTATGTAAGAAAACAGTCATCTGACTCAAGGCGTCCGTTATACATCTTATAGGAGAGTGTGTGTGTGTGTGTGTGTGTGCAGTAAAATCTCTTCTCTTTCTTTTACTGTTGGTTTTACTTTAACAGTTTCGTCTTGGGGCTCAGAACTCTGGTGATTATTTTTAACTAAGAAATACAAACTGTCAAATGTTTAGTAAAACAGCATTTGTTACTGTAAATTCATTTTTATAAATTAACAAATAAACCTCCTTTTTTTCTCTTTTGTTACATAATTGATTTTGTTATAAATGTAGCTATGTTGATACCTAATTATCATAATGTTAACAGATGATGTGCAGATGTATAACTGTTATGCATAGGTAACATTGAATGTTATAACCTTGCAAGAGTTTCTCCTGTTGGCAGGCTTTGTGTTCTGCATGTACGCCGTCATAAAGGCGGACATAAAATGAGAAATGTGGAAATCTCCTGTAAAAATAACTAATTATAATAAATGTTTTATCAATACAAGACTGACACTTTTTATTAACACATCTACATGAAATCAGATCTGTTTATATTTTGTATAATATACTAGTAAAGCTAGGGGATTGTTATTGTTTCCCACTACGTACACCCGTTATTGCAGCGGGAGAGCTTCCTCTTCAAGGGGCCCTGTTCTTCTCAGTTTCAGCTTCATATCAGTATGTAGGGTCTCTACTGTGACATGTCTCCAAGCTTTAATGTTCAAAAAGCTCTTTATTTCTCTCATACTGCCTGTGCTGCAGCACCTCTTTTCACCCTCTGTCTGAAACCAGAGCCCAGTCTGCTCTGATTGGTAAGCTGGCCGGCTCTGTCGTGATTAGTCAACCACTTAGAGATGTCCTGCCCCTTAATCTATCACGTACAATGTGTTNTCAGACAATGTGATTTTCTGGATTTGTTTTTCTCATTTTGTCTCTCATAGTTGAGGTATACCTAGGATGAAAATGACAGGCCTCTTTCATATTTTTAAGTGGGAGAACTTGCACAATTGGTGGCTGACTAAATATTTTTTTGCCCCACTGTATGTTTTAGGTCTCTACTGGGACATGTCTCCATGCTTTAATGTTCAAAAAGCTTTATATTTTTCTCATACTGCCTGTGCTGCACCACCTCTTTTCACCCTCTGTCTGAAACCAGAGCCCAGTCTGCTCTGATTGGTTAGCTGGCCGGCTCTGTCGTGATTAGTCAACCACTTAGAGATGTCCTGCCCCTTAATCTATCACGTACAATGTGTTGGAGAGCTAGCCTATAGAAGCATGAGTGTTACAAAGTGATGTCAATATGTTCAGGAAGTGAATAAATTAGTCCAATGGAGGCCTTTCAAACAGGGGGAGGGGGGGGAGAACCTCAGGGATGTTAGCCTTTTCAGACCTTTTACATGCATAAAAACCTATAGAACACACTACAGGAAAGTGAAAACTCCAAAAAGCACAACAAGGCCTCTTTAGAGCTCTGCACGTCGGGCAGGTGATGGATCATATTCTATCAAAATGTGTTGTTGTTTTTCTCCTTCCACCAAATAATCCCCAAGGAGAACCCTTCTAAAGACGACAGATAAAACACCATGTGCAGTTGTCTTGTAGATTCAAAAAGAAAGGCAGGTCGAACAGAGGCTTTATTCTCATTGTTTATATACCAAAGCCTTATATCTGTCAATAGTACAAAGCACTGTTACAAACATTCGAGGTAGTCGACAGCGAGTCTTCACTGAGCATTTGAAATGCATAGAGAGATACTATGGCCATACTGACTCTGTTTGCAGTGCAGAGTTTTACCATTGTTGTGCTATTAATAATTGAAATGCTCAAAGTATAAAAAACCATATTAACAAATACATATCGATTAGTATAGAACAGAATCACATAATATACTTTATATTGTATGCTATGATGCTGATTATTGACTTATGTAACCCAAACAGGGCATTTAACACAAAGTTTGGCAATTCAATGATATACGTTGGATTACATAAGTAAATGAACAATGATACATCGAGATACAGATAAATGAGAGTGCCCTCCATATTTAAATATCTTTCTTTGTGCACTTGTGCTTCCTCACACTCCATGGTCCTCTCTCCTCAGCAGGCACAGCGGGGGTTAAACGCCCGCAGCGCCACCCCAGCCAGAGTTCCCCAGGCGAACGTGGAGAACTTTGCAGGGCACGTGCCAGCTCTGCTGATGTATGACGATGCTATCCGGTGCAGCCGCTTCGCACCGAAGGTGTTGTAGTGTCCTGGGAGGACTTGGTCCACCTGTAAAATGAACGGCCAGTTGTTAAACACTTATAAAAGAATGTACAGCACATGCTATATGAACACACAAGTCATAAGCAGTGTCATTTCTCTGGGTTCTGAATGGATCTGAATTCTGTATCTGCAGCTCCTTCACAAATGCTGGTAAATCTTGATTGAGGATTAACACGCAACATACTTAATAATTATATTTCCTATTTTAATAAACAGTTTCTGGAAAAATGTAGGTTGTACATAAAGTATGAAATCTCATTAATACAGAGGGTAGTTAGTGAAAACCAATAACCCTAAAATGTACTTACATAAGAGGACCATGACATGTTCATAATATGAAAACAATACAATATTTTGACAATTGGATTAGATACTTTATGGATCAAAGTAGAGCTATAAGACTCATCAATACGTTTTCAGATTTAAATTAACCATGTTGCTTATCAATGTATTAGTTAGAGTAGTTTTTAAAGAAAACATTTAAACAAAAGTTTGAATCCAGCTTGTAAAATGTAAATACTTTCTGGTTTATGTACTCCTCAGTCACATACTCAAAATATATTTGCTTTGTGAAAACAAAAATAAACTTGATGATTTAATCTTTCCTCTTTGGGAAATACTAATGAACGCTTTTCAGCATTTTTTCAAACAAAGATAACCAGTTCACTCGACAATGAAAACAAAGATGCTAAATAAAATCTGCTCCAAGGCAGTGGCACTATGAGCTGAAGTAGCAGATACAGTCTGTCTGCCCTCAGCTGTGTTTGAGTGTCACCTGTTCGCTGTCCACCAGCCCCACCAGACGCTCACAGCTGCTGATGTAGTCACTGACGTGGCTGTAGGGCAGCCAGTCAATCATGGCGCCGTCATACACTACATCTCCACTGAAGAGCATCTTATTGTCCCGGTCGTGGAGGCAGATGCTGCCCCGCGAGTGGCCGGGCATGTGGAGCACGTTCAGCTGTCTGTCGCCCAGGTTAATGACATCACCTAGAAAGACAGAGAAGGAGAGTTGTTTAAAAAATAATTTAAAGACACTAACACAATCGCATCCCACTGCTAAGTGCAGTGGCAGAGCTGAATCCTGGCCACCCCGAACACCCTCAGACAAGGGGCCCAAACTATTTTAGAACATTAAAAAAATGTTTAAGTAACCTTTCATCAATCGTCAAGAATTAACATTATTGGACGTTATATCGATAATGTAAAGTACTCACTAAACTTACAATTCATTTAACTTATTTTCTTCCAAAAGTTAATTATCCCAAGTACACCCCCTTCTATTTACATGTAATGGTTTGGTCCTGCCTCCAAACGCGGTTCAGCACCGCCGGCACTTTCTAGCAGAGAGTAGTGTGAGCATGTGAGGAGCAGGGATGCTAGTACTTACGTGTGTAGTGCCATGTCTCAACGACTCACAAAGTCAGTCTTTCAAAAGAGAAAAGAAAGGAGAGAAAAACAAGAGAGAGGGACTAAAGGGCAACAGTATGTCACCCAGTTTTTCAAAAGAAAAGGCGGGTGTGGTCCATGAGTGGTGGAATTGTGTCTGTTAGCTAAGCTTAGTCCATTGTAAATAATAATTGTTATGTTTTTTTTTACTAAGCTGACATTAAGTACTGTTAATATCTATACAGGTTTTTAAGTGCACTGCTCTTTTAGCTGACATTTAGCAAATGCAGGTAGATTCTTAGCAGCTATTCATACTAAATCAGTTGTCCCTCCCCCTGGTGCCAGGACCAACAGATCCATCCATCCATAAGGCTGAACCTGAACCAGCTTTTCTCCCAACTGAAGGAGGTGAGCAGCATTGTGTTGAATGCAATGCCACTTAACATATCTGAAGCGAGACTGGAATACAATATATATATATATATATATATCAAAACAAAAAGTTAGCATCTAATTTCAATTACACATTTCAAACACAATGTTTTCCCACATATTTAAGTTATATTTATTTAGATTTATGCATTCATGTTGAGAATGTTCCATTAAAAAATATAATTATTAAAAATGCATTTACACCATAAAAGATGACAATTGAGATATATTGTCAGGAATGTTAGTTTTATATCAAATAGTGAATTATACTGCAGCAGAATGCTGCACGTCTGCACAGTGTTATATTTTTCACAGCTCAGTGTCATTAAATGTTGTGCGGTTAGTATTGGACAACAAGATAGATGCAAGCCTGTACAGGTAGAGTTATTTAAAGCATAAATGAGTGGGTTGGGTTCTGGAGGTGTGGTTACAGCAATTGTGCTTAGCTGGCGTGGCCTTTAAACACATTTACTACCCAATAGCAATGTGAGGCTGAACAAAAGGACCTTTTGACTAATGTAGTCTTTTAAAAAAACAAAACATTTACTGACTTTTTTTAGGATAGCTTAAAGTAATGTTGTAAAATTACAACCGGGGGCCTTACAGGGTTAACGGCTATTGTTTATTGTTATTTACTTTAAAATGTTTATTCTTAACCAATAATTTAATAAAAAAACTCTTATTTAAATGATGTGTGTGTGTGTCTGTATTCCTGATGATACACTGAGAGAATGAGCTCATAGTGCTGCTGATCACTATAAGCTAAACAGTCTGTAGGCTATATTGCATTACATTTGTATAATGTAAGCTTTGTTGATACTTTGCAAATAATTGTTAGATATACTGAATATTATTTGATCTATTCCACCACTTAAAGGTGGGGTGGGTCATTTTGGAGAAACCAGCTTGAGTGCGCCAGAATTTGAAAATACACAGCCGGAAAAAATCTGCCACTTCCTTACAGAGCCCCTCCTCCAACACACGAACGCGCACATGACCAATGAGGGCA
>NW_011347209.1:0-4910 GCF_000735185.1 Notothenia coriiceps
AGAATTAGTTAAGACGGATAACAAAAAGGATATTTGTTGAACTTGCTTCATAGTAAAGGCCTCTGACATTGCAACATGCACATCAACACAGACGTTGTGTGTTACTAAACTATTTGATTTAAATTACATGTCACATTTTTGAAAGTAACCCAGTAAATAAATAAGAAGTCATTATGTATGTTTGTTCATACCTCAATATTTCTGTCTATGTGTCCATATGCATTTCTGTTTGTTAAAGACTTGTATTTCTTATGTTATATTTACCTTTTTATAGCTTTTTCCGAGGAATATATCCTCCTTTTTTATTCATATCCATAACATTAAAGAAGGGCTTTGTATATACTTTGATTTTATGATATAGATGAGCTGACAGGTCAGTAAAGCAGTTCATCTCAGCCGCTCCCTAGAGATTGAGATTGACTACTGTCAGACAGCCGCACCATCTGCTCAAGCCATTAAGGTTGTTTGCAGGCTGATGAAGGTATAAATTGGGAGGAAATAAGTTTCAAAATGAGAGAAAGGCTGAATTGGCCAGCTGTGATCAGCATTACGAGGGAGAGATTGATATAGGTATTACTGTAGGAATTTGTGAGGAAAATGAGCTGCAAGCTGAAATGTGAAAGAGAGAAAAGTGGAAGAAAATGCATCCTGGTGCCAGCGAGGTATGCATACAATCACTGATTCATCTGCTGGCTTGCAGAGGAGGGAATACATTAACCCTTCCACCTGCCTGAGGGCCTCAACATGATAGGGCTAATGTTACTTAACATGTGAATTGATTAACATTCATTAAAATACATTGCATTAATGATAATCATGAAAGCTTTGACAATCTGTCGTTCAATGACAAATTATTAAGAACGTTCTGAATTCTGAATGTTTCGTCAAGGAGCTCAACCAAACCAAATATTAAAGTTAACTTTTATTTTAATTTTAAATATAATCAATCAACTTCATATGAGTGATGGATTCAAAGTGTGGTGCTTCAGAGTAAGTAAATATAATTTGTCTTGGCACAGTACACTGTTGCTCCCTCACTTAATCTCATTTAACCACAACTTGCCACCCATAACTTACTTTTCCACCACCATAATATATTACTGTTAGGAGCTCTATGAGGAATGTGTGCATAATAGCAATCTTGCATATCGTTTTTACAAATGTTAAAAGGCACTTTGTTTATTACCATAGAGAAAATGCCAGTCATTGATTGTTCATTTGACCTCCTAATTTCGCTTAAACTTTGATGTAGGGCGCAGCAGCTGGCCTGTTTGTCCGCAGAGTTCAAAAATACTCAAACATATCAAAAGCTCACTTAATAATACATTGTTGGTTTGCTCTAAACACAATACTGTAACAAACAAATTGAGGTCTTTTTACACTGTCATGCTAAAATTATTCCTTGGCAAAAAGTGGGAGTTGCAGTAATTTGAGGACAAGACTTAAGATAATGTTGTTTGCTGAATATGTGATCATTTCAGTAAGAGGAACTGTACTTTGTGACTAATTGAAATGCTCATTTTCACAGTCTCTAATGAAACTGTGTTGTAGCCAGAGGGAGGGTCGAAGTCAGAAGAGAGCCATCAAAAGTGACAGAGCAGCAGGGTGTCTTCTGGCTGAAATCACTCAGTCTCTGATTCTGTGCGTGGAGTGATCCTGTGATGGGATCACAGGCACAGCATGGTGCTGCCCACTGTGCTGGGAGTGATGAACATAAGGTGCCACTTACCTGCTCCTATCTGAACGGCTTGCTGACAGCCTCAAGAGCACTTTGTCTTTTGGGCTGTCAAACTGGAAAAAAAGATCTCCCCAGGCAGCCTCCAGTTTAGTGACTTGGACCGATAAGGGAGTGAATGATGGACGGATGTGTGGTCTGTGGACAGAGATTACAATGAGGAATGGATTGGTTAGTGGGCAAGGAGAGTGGGAGATGTGTGTGTGTGTGTGTGTGTGTGTGTGTGTGTGTGTGTGTGTGTGTGTGTGTGTGTGTGTGTGTGTGTGTGTGTGTGTGTGTGTGTGTGTGTGTGTGTGTGAAAGGCAGGATAAAATATTGAATGGCAACTAGAGTGCTTGAAAAGTAAACAGGTGGAAGGTTGAATGACCACGGCCCAAAATGGCTTGGCTCTTGTTAAATTTAAAGGGTTTGCTCAATGCTCATGGAGAAATTGTGTATCTTTCTGTCTAGCTTCTGGTTATGTAACATACAGCTTTTATCACATTGGTTGTGCACCGAAAGGTCAACGTTGAAATCATTTCGACAGGTGAAGTCAATGTTGATATCAACCACCCTGTGATTAATGGACAATCCACATAATTCCATGCTGTTTTTACACAGTTTGAAAATGTTGTTTTCCCTTCATATTGCTGATACATTAGTACAATCCAAACAAACCCAAAGCATGTGATAAACAGCTGTGCAAAGTCAGGATAAAAGAAGTGTTAAAAATCAAGTTCCCATCTTTGTTAAAATGTTTTGTATTTCCTATTGGCCTTTTACTGGTGCATTTCTGTCACACCAGCTTTCTAAAAGATTTGTACAAATGATTTTACATCTTGATCTGTTTGGCACCCATGGAGGCTCTGCACACATACAGAAAAATAAAACATAAAGAAACACGTAAGTAATTCCTACCCTCTCTGCATATGCTATACAGGGATTATACAACGTTCTGGTTGAAGCACATTCCAAGTGCTGTTTGGAGCACTTCCTTTCTCATGTGCACTGCAGAGGCTTAAGCCTTTCAACTGAACTTTGCTCATCATAATCTAATAACTATAATTTCTAAAAACCCTTCCAAGATTTACTTTGCTCCAGTGCAAGTGTGTAATTGGAAAGAAGACTCTGGCTTTGCATTCAAATGAGCTGATTTAAAAGGCTAGGAATCACTGCAATCCGGTGTAGTTAGTGTGTGTGTGTGTGTGTGTGTGTGTGTGTGTGTGTGTGTGTGTGTGTGTGTGTGTGTGTGTGTGTGTGTGTGTGTGTGTGTGTGTGTGTGTGTGTGTGTGCGTGTGCGTGTGCGTGTGTGTGTGTGTTTAAATATTATAAGTATCCATGCTTTAGTTATCAAATGGCAGCGTTTGTTTCCAGTTATTCAGTGACTAAACATTATTTGGTTTGGTTTCCACTAAACTAAAATATTCTTCTTTAGTTCAAATATGTTCCAAAGTCTTTATTAGATACTTCAGTGACAAACTCTTTCTACCTGATGCCGAGCAAGTATTGTATACCGACCTTACGTCTGGCATCTGTGTCGGTTATGAACCTATACTTCAATGTTAATTCCTTATATCTGGGAGATGTCACTCCAACAAGGTGGTAAAAGGAAAAAGAAACATAAGCCCTTCCAACAACAGGTCAAGTTCTGCAAACAAACACAGGAGTTCTGTTTATGTCCAGTGTGAAACTAAAAGCCAATTTACACACATCTGTTGTTAGTCTCAACCACTTTTCCTAACTTTAAGCAATTAGTTAAGTTCCATAAACTTCCTGTTTTTAATCCAAAAAAAATGACACCATCATGTATCAAAGAGATATTCATAATAGAGGGTATAGTTTCAAATTTGAAGCGTAGGGCCACTGACCAAGCTTCCGTTCTAGCAATTCGGTGTGACAATTTATTGCACCCTTTCACTTTTGTATGGGGCCCACTTCTCCCAACAACCATTGTAAAGCACTGGTACACCTGTTGACCTGACCTTGAACATAGTTTCTTCATATTTTCCTTCTGTGTAGATCGGCCAACTTTGTACATGCCTAAAATAAAACTCAAAGAAAAGAACATTTGTGAAGTTCTCTTGACTCGTTTGTATCTTAATAACAGCTTTGCGATCTAGTGCTTTGTCCAATGTGTTTTCAAACCATTTTCAAGATGGTCATGAAAGTTGCTTGACACATAAATAAAAAGATTATCTATGAAATCAAGACTGAGAAGGGAAAAAATGCCAAACATGAAGCGTTTGAAACCCGAGAGAAACGATTCATTCGAGTGAGTCCCTGCAATGTTTTCAATGTCACTTTAATGGCCCTTCAAGAGGGAGACCAGCTTTGTGCCTGACAACAATTTCACCCTGTCTGATTCTCTGCTCTCGTCTTTCCTAACTTTACACACATTCATTCCATCACTTATAATCACATTTGTCATAAAGTTACACACACAAAACATATTAAAAGATGATCGTATAATCACACAACGAGGTACAGTGATTTTTAAATGAGAATCAAACAAACACAAAGCAACAAAATATGCTAGCTGTATATATCTCCCCCAGGCTTTTAGATGTCTTTTTGTGATCATTAATCACATACAATAACTATTAGTTAAAGCTTTAATTGTTCCATACATTGTTGTATGACTTTTGAAATGATTTGCTGCACTAATGTGCTGCTTTCCACCCCCTCAGGCTTGTTAAAGGATGATATATTTGAATGCTTTGTTTACACTTTTAGCTTTCATATTTCCCCGCGTCTAGATTGTGTTGCTTGTTAGCTTGTTTTGAAGTAAGGGTTAATGGGCAATCAATTCTTTCTTGCACTGTGCCTTTGACATCCTCCACTGACCAAAGACTGAGATAACAAGACTCTGGAGGAGAGAAAGATGGACAGATGGAGAAAGAAGAAATAAAATCAGACAAGCTTTAAAGAACAAGAGCGTTTACATTTCAGCCTTCTTCTCCATTGGCATGCTATTGATATTGAAGGTGTTTGTTGTTTGTATGTCAAATCAAATCAAGCTTTATTTAGATAGCACCTTTCAAACACAGTGGTAACACAAAGCGCTTCACAAAAACACATAGACAAATTCAAATAAACAATACTATCTCCCTCTTCCCGGTTGATAATTAGTCTGACCCATAGACATTTATCTATCTATATATATATATATATATATATATATATATATATATATATA
>NW_011347210.1:0-3021 GCF_000735185.1 Notothenia coriiceps
GGGGGGGGCAGGTAATATACTGAGGAACACAGGCTGTCTCTGAGTATGGAGCAACAACAAAGTCTGTCTTTTTCTGAATTTTCTTAAATTATGGCTTTTTTCTAAATGTTCTGATTTTAGGACTTTTTTCAAAAATGTCAAAATTATGACTTTTTTGAAAACAAACTTTTTTCTGTTGCTGGTTAAAGTTAAGAGTTTACATTGTTCAGTCGAGCATTAGCACATTGCAGCTTATTCTTGTTTCTGAGAGACTTTGGAAATAAAAAACAAACATAAATGATTAGTGTATTGGCCTTCCTTCTGTTTGCTCAGTTAGATTTTAAATGACCAAATGATCTACTTCGTGAACGCAGACATCAGTTTTGGAGATGATCTCAGAATAACACCAATGGGCCTGAACCACTAGCTGGTTTACAGCTAGCATAGAGAGCTAGCATAGAGATCTCCTTCAGGCTACATCACAGACCTGGAGGGGCAGCAACCACAGATCATCAGATCACATCTGAGTGTCAGCAGGTCTGTGTCTTTCTGCTGGTTTACAGAGAGGTCACGGAGCTTCTACTCTGAGAACAGCCACGTACTGCGTTCAAAACCAAACACGTTCAAACAGGATCATCTCTGCTGTTTAATGAAGTTCTTACCATGACGGCAGCAAACAAGCAGCAGAGCGACTGTAACACCTTCATTTTCAGTCTGACTTGTAATCCATGAGTTCATTAAGAATCCATTTGACATGTGAAGTTGTGAGTTGACTCCTGAGTGTGTGTTACCTGCTCACAGCGGACAGGTGTGTGTGGATACACCCTGAGTTTTGCAGCTTGACCTGATTTTCTGGTGCTGCAGGTTTAATGCCTGAATATCTTTGAAGGGCCTGGCTGAAGGCTTGTCTTTATTATCTCAGCTAATAATAGCCAAGATCATCTGAAGGTGCCCCCCCTCTTCCTGATTTATTTAAATTCTGTTTGCTTTTTGGCAAAATTATGATTTGTTCCCTCAAATTTCAGAATTATAACTTTTTTTTAATATTACGTATCTTTTCTGCCGATTAAAAAATGTGGACTTTCTCTCAAAATGGACTTTATTCAGTATGCTTCTTAGTCTACAAAACAAGTTTGGATTAAGTTTAGATCTTTTATAACAGCATTAGCATGTTACATCAAAGAGTGTAAGATAGTCTGAAGAAGCCCCCCCTCTTCCTCACTTGTTTACATTATGGATTTCTTTGGGCAGAAATTAAGATTTTTGAAAGGCTGGTCTTTATTATCTCCGCTTACAGAAATGATTCCTTTCAGCCCTGAAGGATTCATCAAAGAGTGTAAGATAATCTGAAGGAGCCCCCCCCCCCTCCTTTGATGATCTGAAAGCACCCGATTCAGCAGCTGCAGTTAACAACCCGTGGGCTTGAACGCCTTAAAGTGAAAGATGGTGTTTGAGGGTTCGGATCAGATGACCGGCGCCTTGCTGAGTATAAAGGAGGACTCAGAACCTGTAAAGTAAGCAAACCTCTGTCTGACTGCGCTGTGGATATCCCTCGATAAGAGAGCGGATGAAATGGCTCTACAGGACCTGTGCCACCTCCAGGAAGTCTTCCCGGACACGGACTGCTCTCCGTTTGGGACGAGGACAGGTTACTATGACGATGGTTTCCCCGCCAGCAGCAGGTCCCCCCTGTTCAACTTCTTCATCCCGGCGGCAGAGTTCCTGCAGGAGAGTCCTTTGCAGTTTGGACAGGTGAGCAGTGCTTTCACCTCTCAGGACCACCTCCTCTCCTCCCTCTCTTGGCCCCCCGGCCTCCCACAGGACTCCCCTCAGCCCGTCCCCCTTCCTTTCCCCATGTCCCACGGCACCACCACCCTGGCCTTCCTGTTCCAGGGCGGTGTCCTGGCGGCGGCCGACACCCGCTCCAGCTGCTCGGGGCTGGTGGCGTGTCCGTCCTCTCAGAAGGTCCTGCCGATCCACAGCCACCTGGTGGGAACCACGTCAGGAACCTCCGCAGACTGCGCCCTCTGGAAGCGGATCCTGGCTCGAGAACTCCGGCTATACCAACTCCGACACGGCCGACGCTTGTCCACGGGCGGCGCCGCCAAACTGATGTCCCACATGTTGCACCCCTTTAAAGGCAGCGAGCTGTGTGTGGCCGCGACGCTCTGCGGGTGGGATGGAGGGGAACTGGATCAGAACCAGGAAACAACCCAGGGGGGAGCAAGAACTGGTCCTAGTGATCCTGACAGTCTTGAAAAGGCCTCGCAGAGCTCGATCGATGCAAGAACTGGTCCTAGTGATCCTGACAGTCTTGAAAAGGCCTCGCAGAGCTCAACCGATGCCCAGAAAAGCTTTGTCAGGAAGCGTCCCTCTGGTCCCAGTCTGTTCTACGTCTGCAGTGACGGGACTCGCCTGCAGGGGGCACTCTTTTCCGTGGGTTCGGGGTCGCCCTACGCCTACTCCATCCTGGACCAGGGGGTGAGGTGGGATCTGACGCTGCAGGAGGCCACGTCGATCGCGAGGGAGGCTGTCTATAGAGCCACACACAGGGACGCCTGGTCTGGGAACTGTGTGGACGTCTTCCATGTGTCCTCGGCAGGGTGGAGACGCCGGGGGAGGGAGGACCTGAGGGAGGAGTACTACAGAGAGAGGGACAGACAAGGGGGGGAGGACCTGAGGGAGGAGTACTACAGAGAGAGGGACAGACGAGGGGGGGGAGGACCTGAGGGAGGAGTACTACAGAGAGAGGGACAGACGAGGGGGGGAGGACCTGAGACTGAGTGAAGACCAACAGGAGGGACAGAAAGACCAACAGGAGGGACAGAAAGACCAACAGGAGGGACATAAAGACCAACAGGAGGGACAGAATGACCAGCAGGAGGGACAGAGAGACCAACAGGAGGGACAGAAAGACCAACAGGAGGGACAGAAAGACCAACAGGAGGGACAGAGAGACCAACAGGAGGGACAGAAAGACCAACAGGAGGGACAGAAGTACGAACATCTGTGGCCTGAAAGAAATCATCCTCTTTGGCGCCA
>NW_011347210.1:3108-5412 GCF_000735185.1 Notothenia coriiceps
GCCTGAAAGAAATCATCCTCTTTGGCGCCACCTTCTGGTCGTTTCTTGTAATGACAGTTCAGATCATGTGACTCACAAGTCAGCTGGTCATTGTTGATTGTAATGACTATTTGTATCTTTAATATCTTAAGCACGCCTCTTCATTCATGTTTGCTCTTCTGTGGGACGAACAAAAGAAGTCGGTCTGAAGAAATGTCAATATGTTTGGTTTGAATAACAAAAGGTGTTGTGCTAACATGCTAAGGGTAATCTCCTGCTAAGCTAAATGTGGCTATGTCTTGTTGCAGGTGCTTAGATTAGAATTATTATCCTTAAGATGTACTATTAAGATGTCTTCCTGCTGTGTTTTGAAGCTTCTTCTTCTTCTTCAAATGGAAAATGAAATGGAAAAAGAAGAGCTGATTGAAACTCCTAAACTAAATCTGTCAGGTTCTGAGTACACATCCGGGACAGGGTGATGTGTGTGGACTGAATAATGAAGACGAAGCTCTGAATGATGAAGAGGACAGCAGCGTCTCTCGGATGGTTTGGGCTGCATATGGCTCCTCTGACAAACAGCTGATGTTTGTTTACGCTCATGTTAGAATGCATGTTGCTGCTGCTGGCGTGCAGGGACTGATCTCAGCCATGTGTGTTTGCTTTTTAGAGATTTCCTCCAACTCTTCATGTGCTGCTCCTCCAAAACAGTGTCGCGGCATTTCGTGTCATAGTCACAACATGAATCTATTGATTTGTGTTGTTTCCCCATTTCCTTCCTGTCACACAGAACGATTTTAAAAGCAATGTAAATAATAACTGTAAGGGAATATTTCTGTCTTACTCCTAAGTGTCAAAGAATAATTCTTCCTTACTCCTAAATATTTAACCTTTCTGTGTGTTGACGTTTACGACCAACCCTAAGTCTGTTATCTGTCTTAAGGAATGGGAAGTCTCAGCTATTGTTGACATTACCAGTTTTATGACCGGTCAACTCTCGGTCACAGAGCCTAAGAGTCAGATAAGTGATTCAGTGTCTCCAGGTGTTAACGCCCCAATATGTTGTTCACTCTCTGTAAACTAGTTAAAAGGTCTATCGAGAGATAGGCTGGGGAGAATTGACGTGACAACCCACCCGTGCAGTCAGAACCTTTTGCTGCTGTGACTTGTGATATGAATTCTCCGGCCGTTGACTTGTAATAAACATCATTGTTTGACATCAAAGCTCCAACTCTCCTCGTGTCTCTCTGAGTCCTGACTCTCCATTGCTGCAGAAGTTTCCCTAAGTAATGTACATTTTGGAAACAGCTGCTCACATGTTAAAACAATCTCAAGCTGTAAGGCATTTATACTTTTAAAATAAAATATATATATTTTTTAAAGGAGGATTCCGCCAACACATGTGAAAAGTGTGCTCTTGGCATCATCACTCTATTTCCATGTCTAAGAGATCCATACTCAAAGAATGGATACGTAAGGCTATGAATGAATGACCTGTATTCGAATTTGTGAAAAGGAAGTGTGTTCATTCTTAACTTTTAGAACAACCGTCCTGTAATGCTATCACTTCTGTGCTCTCAGTTTTGATTTCTTTTTGGAGGTTACAGGAACACTACTATGATGCAGGTGGTGGATCTGTCTACTTGGCATGGAGGATAAAGACGGTTCAGCGCAACACTGCAGTTCAGTCCCGGAGGAGCTACCCCAGCACTACCTATCAAGATGGTCCAAAGAGCAAGAGGGATTTTCTCTTGACTTGTGAGCAACTGACTGGCGAGGAATGCAGAGAGGCAATATCCTTCATGAAGCATTCAGCTGACGAATCAGTTGTCAAAGAGATGATGAAGACAACATTTCAGTGTCGGCAAGCAATGACTCGGGACCAGCAAGCCTCTTCAACAGTCCTGGATGTGTTTCCTCGTTTCCTCGACGTCCTTGGCGTGGTAAGAACAACATGTCATATTTAGTTTCTTATTTGTAAATGATTTGGATGGTCTGAGGGTTCATGGTGTTTCTCCTGTAGGTTGACCAAGATTTCACAATGATGCTTGGAGAAGAGATTTCAGGAAAAATGTTGTCGAGATGGCCCACTTTCTTCAAACCTAGGACCTTGGCAGACTGCAAGAACCTACACTCTAATGTTCATGTTGATGACCATTGTCTGCACAACAAAACTCAAATGAGTCAGGCAAGTAGTTTCTCTTTCAGATTTTGTTTACTGAAAATCTTGAGACCTTTCAATGTTATCGGTTGCATAACCTTGATTTAAGACTATTTTCAGCTTTAAATGACTGACTGTTATATTTGCATCTTTTTTGCCCCTAGGAT
>NW_011347211.1:0-2933 GCF_000735185.1 Notothenia coriiceps
GGGGGGGGGGGGCGGGCTGATGTTCAGATGGACATGTCGGGGGCACTTGGTTCAAATAGCAGTTTATGAATCACAGAGAAGAAATCAAGTACTGAGATAGTTTACAGTCCTGCATCAAGACGTTGATATGAATGACTTTGTATACTGCAGGGTAGCTTGTGAATTTACTCCAGGTGGAACTAAAGTCTGATTTAACACTTGATTATATTTCACATCATTCATCCACATCTGTAAAGTAACTAAAGGTATTAAATATAAGTAGAGTAGAAGTAGAAGTGCAAAATAGGATACGTTTGAAATACTCAATAAAGTCCCTGAGTGAATCTACTTAGTTACTTCACACCACTGCTAGATTACTCCCAACAAATACCAGAGGAGATTCAGAGGCCTGGCTCCATCTTATTCACACCGCATCTCTTCCTCCTCTCTACAGCATGCCGTGTCAGACGAACAGCAGGTGAATCATCACAGGGTCAGTGTGGACCCCCGAGAAGCTCCTAAACTCTGGCCTACAGTAGGATTACTGTACACATTGGGAAAGAACTGTACATGTGATTCTTTTCATTATCAACTCATCTTTCAGTTGTGGTCTTGATTTATTAAATGTTTTCTATAAAGTGCCAGAAATTATTTAATATGTAATTTCCCAGAGCTCGGGTTACCAATTTAAATGGCTTCTGCTATCCAAACAGTATTTTTTTTATTATATAACAAAATAAAATAACAAATCTGCACAATAATACGTTTTTTGCTTGAAGAAAGACTGTGACTGGTTCATTTGAACTCCTGATTAATGGACTAACTGTTTGGCCTCAGGATGCATTGATCCGGTTCATACTGACATTATGTGTTACGTTAGGGTCGCACTAGAACCTTGAAGAGTATGTATGTTGCTGACTTCTCTTTGATGGCTCGGCAGAGAATATCCAATTGGTGAAAACAAATTTGTGGCCAAAATAGTTGAGCACTAAAAACTAAAGTCTCTCCCTTACTGTAGCTTTCCTCAAGGAACCTGATGATTTGGCTCAGTCTGATCTGAAATCGGACGCTATTTTAAAAGTTAAACTTTCTTAAGTATACATCAAAATGTTATTCTGAATCACATTGGTTAACATTTAAGTTTGGGGGGGTTGTCCGGGAGTGTGTGCTGAAAGAGTGTTGGGCTCAGGAGTGAGTCATTAACACAATTTAACACAGCACTTTCCTTCTCCTTTCTTCCAGCCCCAGAGATAAAAACACACTCATTTGAATGACTGTGTGTGTGTGTGTGTGTGTGTGTGTGTGTGTGTGTGTGTGTGTGTGTGTGTGTGTGTGCGTGCGTGCGTGCGTGCGTGCGTGCGTGCGTGCGCGTGCGTGTGTGTGTGTCTGTGTGCGCGGGGGAATGTAAGGACCCCTGCCTTCCTCTGAGAAAGGTTTAGATTTCAGTTGGAGGGTAAAATAGTTAACAGATTGCACAGCATCCGTGCGCAGCAGCGTTTACTATCAGAAGAGACATTTGTCCCCATGTCACCAAATACAGTTTGTCTGGAGCCGCCACACATATTTAATAACGCAACTTACCACAAATGGTATACATATAAAAACTACTTTGTTGCATCTGTTGACTTTCAACATTTTTCTCTGTATATCTATTTCTACCTGTTATAACATAAGAAGGAGCAAAGGCTGTGCGTCCTGGACATTTCTTTCAAGATTACATTTTTTGTGAATTGTGCGTAATTCATGATATATCGACCATAAAGGTGTTGGCAGTTAAACCAAAGGGACGTTTACACACATAATTAAACTTCCATTTAATTTGTGGCTTTTCGTTTTTGGTTAGATTTCCAAGGCCAGGGGTCTGAAATGTAGGATTAAGTACCGGATTATAATGAGGCAAACGTACTGATTGGTTTCTCGGTGGCCGTGCCGCTATCTACATGAGAATGAAGGGAGATGAATATTTTTATTTGAGCGCCATATGACTCTTCTATTGAATAACTTCCATCGACTGCCACCAACATTCTATTTATTTAGATAAAGACTATTTTACCGGATGCAGGATAACATTTCTGGCAAGATAGAGTTTGAACAAACTGGTCAAGTCTTACTTGTAACTTTGTTTAACTTTGTAGGGCTTCACCAAATAGTTGAAGCTTTGACAGTTCATTCATAAAAGTCAAAATGTTTATTGAAAAAAGATAGACGTAATCGTTTCCAGAACTCACCCCATGTCCTTATAACTAACCAAATATTCTGCTTCATATTATTATTGCCCTTTAATCTTAATGACGACATTCAGCGGGCCAGCACCATAAATAACATTATTGTAAAATATATGTAAAATATAAAATTTATATTTTACACAATTAAAGATCAAATCGGCTGATGAGTTGGTGAGGCCATAGATTATGATTATAGACATTTGAGCTTCACTCAAAACGTAAGCTTTGAATGTTAAAAAAATAAAAAGCATTCTGCAAAGCCCTTACACATAATTCATTTTCTAGATATAAAGGATCATGATTCCCTCATTGATTCCATTTGAATCATCTTATATTAAGCTAAGTCTCTTTAAATGTGTTTGGGGTTGTTTTTAGTGAATTTATATTCCCTTTTGCACCTCTCAGAATGTAACCTGCAACACTCCCTATGGTCCTTTAGTAAACAACTACCAGATATCTATAGAGGCACGTCTGTCCGTCCTGGGAGAGGGATCCCTCCTCTGTTGCTCTCCCTGAGGTTTCTCCCATGTTCCCCTTTAAACTGTGGGGTTTCTCTGGAAGTGTTTCCTTGTATGATGTGAGGGTCTAAGGACAGAGGGTCTAAGGACAGAGGGTGTCGTATTGTCATACTGATATTCTGTACAAACTCTGAAGGCCACTGAGACAAATGTAACATTTGTGATATTGGGCTATATAAATAAACGTTGATTGATTGATTGATTGATTGAT
>NW_011347212.1:0-2549 GCF_000735185.1 Notothenia coriiceps
ATGCTAGGGCAGCCCCTCCTTAAGGGAGATAACGGCTGCTCAAGGCTGGTCAGCTGCGTCAGAGGGCGAAGGAGGGCATGCAGGGCAAATTATTCCCCAACACTTAATATAAAGTGTTCCCGCTGGAATGAGTACATTAACTCCAGTACTGTACTTAAATACAAAATGAAGACACTTGTCCTTTGAGTTTTTCCATTTTCAGCCACTTTACTGTATACCTCTACTCCATCAGACGGACATATTGTCCAAGACTATTGACACTTGTTTACAAAACCAACATCATGTGTTTACCCTTCAGGGTGTTGCCCCACATTTATCAATTTCAACATTAAAAACAACTATTATGTGTCTTCATTATTTTAGTGAGTAACCTGACGTGTTCGTTTCTCCCCCCTTACCTTCAGATTAGACACAAAAACAAACACATGTAAAACACAATATTTACGAATAATGAAAGTAGTAAATCTGTCAGATTTGACGATAGGAAGATTAAGAAATAATTTATATTCAATAAAAATATAACACTTTTAAAATTGAGCCATTCTTATTCTCCTTATTCTGCATAATTGATTCTTTAAAGGGGACCTATCATGCAAAATGCACTTTTTGATGTCTTTTATACATAAAGATGTGTCCCCCGTGTGTCAGGGAACTCACGCAGCGTCAGAAAAGAAAACCCTCTCTCTTTTCCTCCGTACCCGAATCTCTAAAAATGGGGCACAACGGAGCTGATCCAGATTGGCGTCCGATATCACGTAATATCTGAAATGTGACCCACGGCCCTATCAGAAAGTTGCTATCAGAAACAATGCCCGACTGTTTTGGACGTAATATGGTCGGTGTTTACATTAGCATCGCTAACACTCAGAGCTAACCTGTACTGGAGAGCATGTGTGTGAAGAAGCAGGAAGTAAAAAGGAACTCACCTTGTGGTATAACCGGCAAGAGAGAAAGCCTTTGAGCTCCATACTGTTTCAGAGATAATCCTTGATAATCCATGATATGGCGTTTCATCACAGCAGTATTTAGTTTAGACAGTAGCTGCCGGGTCCCGGATGAGCTCAGACCCCTCCTTTTTTTTTAAAGCTTTTACCCAAAATCAACACTTTTGAAACAGGAAGTGAAATAGAGGTTTATGAAGCATGGCTAGAATGGGTGATCTGTTTGGTATTTTGAGCAAAACACTTCATAGACATGTTTTTTATATATTTGTATATATCTGAGACCTATACTATTGCCTAAAAATAGCATGATAGGTGACCTTTAAGTTACCTGATTATACATCTGTATTTTAACTTAAGAAACATTTAAAACTCAGGACTTTTCTTTGTAAATAAGTACTTTTTACTTTCTAAAAATGTTAACTCTTTAACTTACTTAAAGTACATTCTCCTGACATCTGTATTTTAACAAACATTTGAAGTCCAGGACTTTTACTTGAAGTGTTGTTTGCGTAACATTTTGAACTCTTTGATGGACTTTACTTACTTAAAGTCGATTTTCCTGATAACATGTTTGCATTATCCGATGTTTCTCCGTCTCTCAGGGGCAGCGGAGCCGGTGGTGGTTTATGCTCGGATCGGGGGCACGGTGACCCTGAAGCCTCCGGCCCTGGACGATTTAAAGAAGCCTTATATGTACTGGAAGAAGGATAAAGATAGCGCTGAAGACCTTGCCTGGCTAAATCCAATCGGAAGCAACAACAATTGGAAGATTAAAGGTGAACATAGCATTGAGATGTTTGAAGATTATATTCACGTTTAACCATCAATCGATGTAACAAATTGAAACATTTCTGACAACCTTTTATTTCTTGCCTTGCAGATGAAGCCTGGAAAAACATCTCGTCGTGGTCTCCCCTGATCATCAAGAACATCCAGCCGGAACACTTCAGGACTTTCTTCCTTAAATTAAAGTTACCTACTGGCGACCCGATCTTCTATAAGTATGAAATACGCAAACTAACAGGTAGGAGAATATCATTTGATGATAAACACTAGAAGTCAAACTAAAAACGTCAAGAAAATTAAATGTAAAATAATACAAAATATTGTTGATGAAGTAAAACAAAAAATATAAATGTGTATAAACATCATTTAAACTATAATAATTTCCACTCTGTCTTCAGTGAGTGTGGACCCCTCCTCTCCTCTGTTGCCGGGGGAAAAGGTGACTCTGTCCTGCAGCGCTGAGACCCCCCTGGGTAAAATGATTCAATGGATGAACCCCCGAGGAGAGTTAAACCCCCTAAATCCCCTCACCTTCAACGCCTCGATGCGGGACAACGGGCCGTGGAGCTGCATGGTGACTTACGGTCAGACAAAGAGCCAGGTCAACGTCCCTGTTACAGTTCTGGGTGAGTTTCAGGGGATGCTGTCATTTATAATCAGATATATTTATACTGTGTCTTATACTCTGATTGCCTTTCACTCTGTTGAATTGTTCTTTTAGTCTTATATGTGTTTAACAGAGTTTAGGTTTGACGTAAAAGTTGGACTTGCAAATGGTTAAGGACTCGGGGGTTTTATGGTTTAATGATGGGAATGTTT
>NW_011347213.1:0-2337 GCF_000735185.1 Notothenia coriiceps
GTAGATGGGAGAAGTACTCAGATCTTGTACTTGAGTAAAAGTAGAAGTACTCAGATCTTGTACTTGAGTAAAAGTAGAAGTACTCATGTCTTGTACTTGAGTAAAAGTAGAAGTACTCAGATCTTGTACTTGAGTAAAAGTAGAAGTACTCATGTCTTGTACTTAGTAAAAGTAGAAGTACTCAGATCTTGTACTTGAGTAAAAGTAGAAGTACCAGAGTGTAGGAATACTCTGTTACACTAAAAGTCCTGCATTCAAAATGTTCCTCAAGTAAAAGTAGAAAAGTATTCTCATCAAAATATAGTGAAAGTAGCGACAGTAAAAGTAGTCATTGTGCAGATTGGTCCATTTCAGAATAATAGATATGATATGTTTTATAATGATTGATCATTAAAGTGTTCTCAAAGCTGGTAAAGGTGCAGCTAGTTTGAATGACTTTGTATTCTGCAGGGTAGCTTGTGGATTTACTCCAGGTGGAACTAAAGTCTGATTTAACACTTGATTATATTTCACATCATTCATCCACATCTGTGAAGTAACTAAAGGTATGAAATACATGTAGTGGAGTAGAAGTACAAAGTAGCATCAAATGGAAATACTCAAGTAAAGTATCTCAAATTTGACTTAGGTACAGTACTTGAGGAGATGTACTTAGTTACTTCCTACCTCTGGTTTTCTATGTAGAGAAGAAGCCAATAGGTAATTAGTATGAACTTCCTAATGCGGCCACTAGAAGGCGCTCTAGCACTTGTTTCAGAGAAGTGTGCCACAGAAGGAGAAGTAACATTAGGGTTGCAACATTGGATCAAAAATTGCATTTCTTAAATATCTTACTTCGTAAAAAAAGCGCATTTTCCAAAAACCTTGAACCTTTTTTCTTTTGAGGAATCACATGCACAGTTAGTTTAATTCTCCAGATTAATTCGCATGCAATCAATAGAATAAAGGTCAATATGTTCTCAGCAGGTGTTTCACTGATGCATTAGTAAACAACTGGCTTTGATTTCATAATAAAATCAACTCTGAAATCCCCTTATTATTAGAAGAATTCGACAGGAATAATGGGATTTGTAGACAATAAGTAAAATAAAAAGATTGCGAGCCTTAATACAAACGTGTCTTGTGAAGGAATGACATTAAAAAAAACTTCAGCATTTGCTCACAACATCTTCACAATGAGAGCCACTATTAATCAATTATAATAAACAGCTTCTTTCATTAGAACAATACACTTTATCTCTACAGCGTATTTTAATTATTTACTTATTGTTGTTGCGAAGGATATCTGGAAGGCAAAACAAGCACAATTAAAATTAATAGTTGGTTAACTTTACTCAACAAAAGCAATTAAGAGTTTAATTATCATTTGTACCTTTCATAATTTAAGCTCCTGTACTTCAACTTAAGTTAAGTTGAGCAAGTATCCTGTCGTATTCAAGACTTTTAATATCCAAGGAGTATTTTCAGACCCTATTTGTACTTCTTCTCCTGAAGTATAAGAGTACTCTGGACACTACAGTTGTCTTGCCCTAACATCAGAAGCACAGCCTTCGGGCCTCTTCCTGTACCCTACAGCAACAAAATAAAACATGTCTTTGAGTTGAAAGTGCTTGTTGGGTCATTCGGCCCACTGCCACGTCCAGTAAAAAGTCTTTATGGAGCCAAAAACACACATTTCCTCTGAGGGATGTTCATCACAGCCTCCTGGGCCCTGAAGACAGAGAGATATTAAACCCAGAGGCAAAAGAAGCCCAAGCTTTACACCTGGTGAAGCTCTACCGAGCAGAAGATGAACTGAAACCAAGACTCTTCACCTATCGAGGCCTTCTAAAACACACACAGTGATTTAAAAGACATGATTTTGAAAAACAAAGCTATCAATAACCCTAAAGGTATGATGATCATTTTCATGCATTACAGCAGCTCCATTTGCAACGTGAAAAGATTAAAGGGGCCTGAAACGCCTCCATTGGATTCCTTTGTTTACTTCAAGGTTCTTTATTGTCAAGCTAACATAGCTACAGAATAATTATGTCGTTGAAAATCTTAGGTCACAGGCATCTCCAACAATTCAACACAATAATACAGATAAGCAGACATTATTAAAATATACTATATTAAAAGTAATACAAAAAGAAAATAGTTTTAAAAAAGTGAAGGAAAAAAAAGTAGATACTTCCGTAACATAGTGACATCACCATGTAACATGTGGGCTTCTATTGGCTCTCCAACATATGGGGCGAAGCCTGCGAGCTAGTTCAGGCAGTCAACTCGAGCACCAATCAGACATTACCACGTGACGCCAGGTCTTCCTGCCTCTGCCTCGCTATGCTGCTG
>NW_011347214.1:0-2023 GCF_000735185.1 Notothenia coriiceps
CACACACACACACACACACACACACACACACACACACACACACACACACACACACACACACACACACACACACACACACACACACACACACACACACACAGCTTGTTTGGAGAAGATTCCATCACATCCTAATAAAACACACATTCTCTTTACAATCCTAATGTACTCCTTATTTCTCCACCGCAGACTAACTGAGACCCCCAGCACCCCTAGGACATAGGTCTGTGTGTGTGGGAAACTCCACCGAGGCTCAGCCAACTTCTTACTAATCCCCCAGAGTCTCTCACAGCTCAGGACTGTGTTTTTTCTCTGAGTGTGTGTGTGTGTGTGTGTGTGTGTGTGTGTGTGTGTGTGTGTGTGTGTGTGTGTGTGTGTGTGTGTGTGTGTGTGTGTGTGTGTGTGTGTCTGAAGCAAGGGTCCCACATTCTGCAATCGGCCCACCCATATTTCATGTTTTCCTGTTCTGCTCGGCTGCTCACTCGCCCCTCAGGAAGGAAATTCCACCTCTTGCTCACCCAGGCATCATCTTCCTCGTGACCGACCAGTCACATGACCTGTTTTTAATGGGAGGAGCCTACGTTTCCCACAGTGCAAAGGGTCAAATATTTGAGGTTTTTTTATCTGAAGGAGTTTTTGCATGCATAGAGAAGGCTAAAAAAAAGGGCACATATTCACAACTGCTGAGTCTGCAGGCCTGAGGAAAAGCACACAACGTTTTGGGGTTTACTTATTGTGTCGCTGGTATTATTCTCATTGATTCGCTCCATCTACCGCTCTGGTCCTCTTTGTCTCTGCAGCTTTGGCCATATCAACGTTCCTCACAGTGGGCTTCACACAGAGAGCTGCCATCTGCAGAGAGCAGGACGATGCCAAAGCAAACACACTTCACACACTTCACACGCACCAGAACAGGCTGAAAGATACCTTCAACAAACACACAACATGGCCATGAATGATTGTTATAGGTGGATTACATTCAGATATACAGTTGCAAAACAAGAAATACACATTTAATCATATTCCAAATAATTGGGATTATGTAATCAGAATGTTTTCTAGTTGTGATTTAAACAAAAACTACAAGATCCATGGCCTTAAAACAAGTGCTTGTTGGACAATTTTCACACTGATTACACCACATCGAGGATGGGGCTGCATCAAATAATTCATTACAATAATCATATGCATTGAGATTGATCAGGTCGGTTGAATTGTGAAAGAAGACAGGTCTTTAACTCTGCAGCTTAAACCATTTTGCTGGACAACCCTGTGTTTTATTTGGATTTGAACAGGCAAAATCATTTGGATTGATTTTAAACTGTATTACACTATATGAACACTCAACATGCGCTTTCCCCGAAGGTCACAATAGGCTAGGAAACGGAAAAGCATATTGTTCTATGATGGAAACCACTCGTGCGGTATAAATAAACAGTCGAACAAGTTAGCAAAAAAGCTAATGTGGTTATAGTTGATTAGAACAGCCACATTTAAGGATCCCCTGTTGAAGACCCTGTGTACAGCTGCACTTAAATAATGCACAATATGCTCTTTAGGTAAGGTGCCGTATGGTATGGTAACTTCCCCTGCTAGCTTAAGATAAGATAAGAAAAGATTTGTTGATCCCAAATTGGGAATGTTTTGCTTGCACCGCTTAATATATTTTATCTGATTGGTTGCGTGACAAAAGATCACCAGCAAAGTTGGAGTCAAAGTTCAAATATTTTATAACTTTGAGACTCCATGACATGTTGGAGAAACTCCCTCTAGCCTCTGCAGACCATTGACATGCACACAAACCTAAATAACTGACTACAGGAAAGGGAAAACCCCCCAAAAGCAATTAGGGTGTAGAACAAATTGGGCCTTCCTGTAGTTCAAGCTCAAACCTGTGTCCCTGTTTTCACAGTGAGGAGAAGTCACCCGCTTGGCCGTTTCAATGGTGTGTGTGTGTGTGTGTGTGTGTGTGTGTGTGTGTGTGTGTGTGTGTGTGTGTGTGTGTGTGTGTGTGTGTGTGTGTGTG
>NW_011347214.1:2183-5347 GCF_000735185.1 Notothenia coriiceps
GTGTGTGTGTGTGTGTGTGTGTGTGTGTGTGTGTGTGTGTGTGTGTGTGTGTGTGTGTGTGTGTGTGTGGATGTGTTGGTATTTTGAGAGTGTGTGTGTTTGATGGAGGCTGCGGTGGACCAACAGCTACCCCTGCAGTGTGTTCAACCTACTGTACCCATAATGCCACAGGGCATGATGCTCGTTTCAGTCTGTTTGTGTCTGTGTGACTCAGCGTCAGTGACACAGGAACATATTTAACACTTTCACTTCTATCAGTGCTGATCCCTGAGAGGAAAAACAGCTGCTGCAGTGAAGAAAAGGACTGCTGCACATGTTGGTTGTACCGACAAAAAGTACATGGAGATGCGTGGATGATATATCTATGAATGAATCTCATTTATTGAAAGGGCCAGTTCACCTAAATTAGAAGCTGAAATGTTTTCACTTGCTTACAGTTGTATCCTTTATTTATTAAGACAGTCTCTTGAGATCAGTGCATGTCATTGCTTAAGATTAGTTTTGTAAAATCCATGAACAAATTGAAATGTTAGAAAATTATCAAAATCAATTGACATGCATATTGATAATTGAAATAAGGAAATTAAGACAGAAATTTGGAAATACATTTCCAAATTTAACATAATGAAAATGAATCCCACAGATTATAACCTATGCTAAACCCCTCAGCATTACATTAAATATCCAACCTTAATTTAAAACGCTTTTACACCCTTTTTACTGTGCTTGTACGGCCGCACACACACTCTCATAATAGGAGAGCCCTTAATTGGAGTGCTGCTGCCCTCAAGTGGCTGACATTCGTCCTTTCATTACTGAACCACAATTATGAGGCAATTTAAAATAAACTTTATTGACATGTACATCTTAAATAAAAGGTTAAATGATCAACATCGAAATTGTGTAGTGTTTTTTGCACTATTTTTATTTGAATGTTTTTCAGCATCAACTATGCGTGTCACTTGTTAAACAGTAACACAAATATACTTGCATTTCGAGATGAGACAGACCCTATTTGTGAGTATATTATTACTAAGTATTACAAAAGTAATAGAAATATATTCAATAATGATGTTTTGTTAAATATCACCCAACTGCTACTACACAACGGAGTATATAAGTAGGCTACATATTGTATTAATTAATTAACAGGCTGATTGAAATGACTTTATGGCACACTGTTTAATTCTCGTATACTTTATAGCCACAACATGTAATAGTTCTTTAGTAGGCCTACAGCTCAAAACGTTACAAAACACATTAAAAGGGGACAATAGTAAATGCACACGTTTGTAGACATAATTGTTGCAATAATCATTAATAGGCTAAATGCAGCCCCAAATTGGGTAAAAGTCCAAAAATAGATAGACTAAAATCATGATAAACAAAGATGTGGATAAAACATTTGACTGTCAACGCCAGAACACACAGGCACGGTTACAGATTAGGCTGTCCAATAATTACAGTTTACATTTAAAATCACCCTTCAAATAAAAAAAAGAAATGGAGTAATTACAGCACAAACTCATCCCTGAATCCTCCGCAATAATCTCCTTTACATCTCCTTAATCTGTAAAAAAAACCGATTTATTTCCCGATATTTTCAGTCAGGCGTTGCCCCAGACAACAACAAGCTGTCAAACGGCAGGGTCCTCGCGGGTCCTTCTTCTCCTGAGCCGCTCCACCAGTCCCTCTAACGGTTACCAACCGCCGGAGAAAACACCGTAAATTAACCCGAAATCCTCCTCTAACCGACCGGGAAACGGGAGATATGATGGGCGGGAGGTCCAGTGCTCTGGCTGCCGGGGTTTGCGGCGCTTTGCTCGTCGGTTACTGCATCTATTTCGACAAAAAGAGACGGAGTGACCCCAACTTCAAGAACAGGCTGAGACAGCGTGAGTGTTGACCTCTTCTCAATCACAACTGCTTTATTCAGAATCAGAATACCTGTATTAGTCTCACACAGGGGGACATTTACATTGTTTTCCTGCTCTTCCTCACCGTCATCGGGCTTACGAGGTCGGGTCCGGTCCAGTGTGTTTCGACTAATGTCACAGCAGGATTTAGAAAAGCTTTTATATTCAGTAAACTCAACTAACTGTAATTGTGTCTTTAAAGGTGTCACTAAAACGTATTAGAAAGCTGCAGCTTATTCAGATAGAGACCGCACTAAACTAAGAAAGTGGATTATATCACTCCAGCTCTGAGGTCTTTAAACTGGCTTCCTCTGTCAAATAATTGATTTCAAAATACTGCTGCTGGTTTATAAAGCATTGAATGATTTAGGGCACAAAATAAATGTCTGCTAAATTATGAACCATCCAGAACCCTCAGGTCTTCAGGTCTGCTTTCTGTCCCCAGAGCTAAACTAACTAAACATGAAGAAGCAGTGTTCAGGTATTAGATGGAGGATGCCCATAATGTCTATAACACCTCTTGTTATGAAATACCAAACTATGTGCAATATATATTTTGTGCATTCTTTAGGTAACTTTAAGCTGTCTTTGGCTCTTTTCTGCTGTAACAATGTAAATATCCCCTCTGTGGGACTAATAAAGCTATTCTGATTCTGATGTGGCCCAGTGGGATAGTGATCTTCGGATCAGGGTAGAGCTAGTTCGAGTCCCGCTGCAGTCCGCATGTCTTAAGAGGTTTCTCAATATTCAAATTTCCCCTCCTCGACTCCTATCCTCGATACTTAGTCCCGCCCACAGGAGATGCGAGCGGAGGACTGAGGAGGGGGAACCGAGGAGAGAGGAGGGGAAGCAGCAGACGGTTAGAGAAATGAGAACTCCTCTCCTCTGAGCGGTCATTTTAAAGAGACGTCCATCAATGATGACAGGAGGCACAGCAGCCCTCTGTCTGATGGAGAGATGTGTTCATGACCTCTTATATATTTACTTTAATTCATTCACAGTGCGGTATAATGAGACAATAACAGGCTACAGATGCGGACATATACACACATATATTTATATAAATATATACAATTTCAGAATCAAACAAGTATGAGAGCACTCTCATAATAATGTAACACAATCAGAGACTGGATATATCCCCCCCTCTCTCTCTGGTCGCTGAAATGGGGAATTGAAATTACGGGCCAAAAGTTGTATTTACAAGTATTTAAAGTAAGCATAGGACACCAAACCAACTGAGACCCG
>NW_011347215.1:0-5913 GCF_000735185.1 Notothenia coriiceps
ATTTTCAGAATGTTGCTTGGAGAATGTTCTTTATTTGTTATCATGTAACATTGAGGGAACGTTTTATAAAGAACATCTTTAATGTGTTACCCCAAGAGCGTCCAAAACACGTCCTTAGAATGTTGCAGGCAAAACGTTCCACCTTTGTTAACATATCACATTAAAGGAACATTTTATAAAAAAACGTTCTGTCATCTCAGGCCTCAATAACATCCTCAAAACATCCTCTGAATGTTGCAGTTAAAACGTTATGTCGTAGTTAACCTTAAACCTTATAGGAACATTATTTGAACAAATAAACATCCTAAAAAGGTTATTTGAACATCAGATTAAAACGTTTCTTTAAAACCTTATTAGAACCAATAGGTAACGTTAGCCAAAGTTGTGAGAACGCTCCCCGCTAGCTGGGACAGCGCTCTACAGAGAGCGGCGAGTGGATAGACCGATGCACGGACTTTCCGCATAGTAAAAGTGGGGGGGGTCTAAACTAATCATTTTAAAAGGTGGGGGGGACTTGTCCCACCCTCATATAATGGCTGCGACGCCCATGCATCTCTGCCATGTCATTTTATCATCACAGTGCTCCTTTTGGATCGTTGGCAGATAACTGTGAAATCACCATTACGTTGGCTGCTTCTTTGATACTGATTGCAGTAGACGTGTCCTCTTCAGCACCGGGATGAGGAAAAAGAGCAGTCATGGTGGAGATCAAGTCTCTGATCGCTGCCCTTTTTAAGGAGCAGGCAAGAAAATCACCCTGAAAGAAGAAATCAGAGAAGAAAGAAAGCAGTTAGGTGTCTTTACTTTTTACTGAAACATGTAACTTCATATTTCATTACCGACTGATAAAACTAACACGTTAGCATTGTTTACTTATCTTGCATAACTTGGTGGCCTACAGTATAGAGGTTTATTACCCTATCTGCTGGATGTCAGTCCGGGACCTTTTTATTGTAATGTGAACCTTACTACTAACATTTCTGTCAATCTTTTGAGGGTTTGACTAGATCAATATCTGCACTGGTATGCTGGCTTCAGGAAGTAGTCATATGCCTATACACTAACTTCACACTTTTTAAAACTGGGCTCTAATATATGACAAAGTGGGCCGCAGTAGCTCAGTCTGTGGGGACTTACCTTGGGAACCGAAGGGTTTCCGGTTCAAGTCCCGGGAGTGTGGACTGGGTGCTCTAACACTGCTCCTTTGCATGTGTGTGTGTATTCTACTGTCGATGACAAAAATAATTTCCCAAACTGGGATCAATAAAAGTCTTATCCTATCTTACATATAACAGAGTGAACAACTGAATTTCCCCTTGGGGATAAATATAGGGCATTCTTATTCTTCTTCAACCTCATTGCTCTACTTAAAAAGATAGTGCTGGTTTTTAATTTTGATTTAACATTTCTGAAATACTTTTATTTGACTACACAATTAAATTAAACTACAGTACTTTGTGGCGTGTTATTTATCTCAAAGGACAAATTGATTATTCAAATACTCTAGTTTCTAGTATCATTATTGTTATCTTTAGCACATGGGAATGCAGTACATAAACAGCATGCATAATGTTACCCTGCTGTCTCTGTTTACCTGCTCTGCAGTTTGGATTACACACACACAGTCTCAATGTGATTCCAACAAAACTTTAAAATGTGTACAATTAGATTTTGGTTCAGGTCACTTTCATACTTTACATCTCAGAGTTATAGTATCGACCCAACTCTTCAACGTCAAATGTTCCACAGCACAGCGATGTTGGATTCTCCCACATGTCCTTCAAACAAAGGAAGTCCTCTGAGACCCCCATTGATCGCCCCGATGCTGAAACTGAAACACCTCTCTTAACCGAGCTCCCCCAATCAGCATTTAGCTCTTTAACTTCTTCCAGCTGGGTCCAGCTTTGAGCCCCCCATCACNCCCCAACGCCCCTCCTGCCCCAGTGGATTCCCCTACCATGAGCTGAGCTCACCTCCCCGAGCGATGGAGGGCCCAGGTGCCATCACTGAACAAGATGTCGACTAATTTGGCTCGACGCGCCCTAACACACGCACCCTCCTCACATCAGGGGCCGAGAGGGACTTTGGACATTAAACACTGTCTCATTAGCTTTATTTGGAAGAGATGGAAGATCTAATGGGAGGCAGTGTAATGACCAAAAACATCTGATCTCCACCTACTCCAAACAAAACATCCAGGTAGGGCCCGGGGTCAGGGTCAAAGTCCTGTCACGCCTCTGAAGCAAAGGGAGGGGGGGGGGACTGAGTGAGGGAATCCAAGTTCAAGCACTTAGGAAGAATGGGGGGTGACGAGGCAGCGGACTTAAGAGAAGAGCTTTGTCTTCACAGGATGCTTCAGAGTTAATCCATTCACACTTTAGAGGTGGCTCTGCTGTTGATTTGGTTCAAATGAATGGCTTGTGACTATGTGTAAGTGAGTTAACACGTGATTGAACTTTCGAAATGTGTGTTCATCAATGAGTAGCACACATATTCTGCACCACCTCCTCTTAAAATCAGCCTTCTCTGCAGATGCTGCATTGTTTGTGAAGCAATCCACCATTATGGGAGGAACACAGAATGATGTTCCATCTGAAAGTTTGTATGCCACCCAAAATGGTCAGCAGCTGGCTACCATTACCCAATTAAATCTAAATACCACAGGCAGCTTTTTGAATTAGAGACATTTCTCAGCTCATTAACATCTCATGAATGCCAAATCAAGAAGCAAATAATTGCTGGCTGATGATATAGTTTGCAATGTCATCACAAAGGATATTCATAAGTCACAATATAGACATGGTGATGTTGTTAAGCTATTAGATTTGCAAGACAACGCATTGTGATTTTTATATAAAAGTAAACATGGCAAACAGATGTTCCTGATTTGAGAAAGAGCTTTGTTTATGCTTACTTATGAAGGCAGCATTAGAGACGGACTGTGTTGGTTTGCAATTCCCCAAATGTCAGGCATCAGTGAGAAGACAAAGGAAAACAGTTGACAGGAATGAATGAAGGGCTGCTAATGGTCAACACTGGTAGACCTGCAGACCCCTCAAACAGTGTTGTTTTTGGAGGGGGGGGGGGCGGGGTTGTTCATGAGGTGTTGGAGGTTAGAGAGATGGACTCAATGAGGAATGATGGTCCCTCTTCATGAAGAGAAGTGCTGAGATGCGCCACCCACCCACCTTCTCCCGGCTGGACCCCAGGTGTGCAGCAGCTGAAGCACAGGGTCTTCCCTCCTCCCCCTGTCCACAGCTCAATACACCATTAGCTTCTGCAGCTGACCTGACCAGGGCACACCTCCCTGTCTACTTCCCAGTGGAAATACAAGCAGTAGTTTAGTTTTAGAGTAGCTGTTTTGGTATGAACACTGTAGCATTATAAAAGACACATACATGTATGCACACGGACTATTGGTGCAAGCAAAACACTCATTTGCAACGCCTGTCCACAGGGAGCGTTCACAAATACATTCACACAACACATCCACAAATATATCCACAGAGACACATACACGATAATAGGTCCATACCACAAACACAACATTACCCCCACAAATACATGCACAGTCAGTGTCTGCTGGGGATTGGGTGTGAGAACAATGCTGTTTCTGTGGGCCATGCTTCAACACCTCTACCTCTATACCATGAACATTGCGTTGCCTAAAAGGAACATGTTTAACAATAAAGCAGTGGATACATTGTTACATTCTATGAATGGGAAAGTTATTATTTTAGGGTCTGTCATTTCTAAATGTTTACCAATCATTTCCATGATATTTCCGAAAAATAACTATACTGCGATTCATTTAAAATAGAGGTCCATGGGTTCACTTCGGATGTATTATCTCCAGTTAATTGCTAGCATAACCCAAACATCATTTCAGTGAAATATAATAACTCTCACTGAGTAACTGATCACATATATCCTGCCACATACACTTGACAATAAATACCTCCTACATTAATCCTTTCTCTTTCAAATGAACACATGAAAATACAGTTCTTGCAAACATGTCTACACGCATCACTATGTAACACTTGGGCTTCTATCTGCTTGCACTCTAACACATTGTACTTGATAAGGGGCGGGTCATCTCTAAGCGGTTGACCTATCACAACAGAGCCGCCCAGCTAACCAATACAGTAAACTGCAGACTGGGCTCTGGTTTCAGACAGAGGGGGAAAAGAGGTGCTGCAGCACAGGCAGTGTGAGAAAAATAAAGAGCTTTTTGAACATTAAAGCATGGAGACATGTCACAGTAGTGACACTACATACTAATGTCCCTTGTATGCTATAGCTGAATATCAGAGGAAGTGTAATTGATTAAATAATCTGGAAAAAGTTAAATGAGTAGCTGGCAGCTCTTGGACTCGTTCTGCACCACCCACTGTTTGACATTTGCAAGAACAAAGCAAAACATTCACTGAGAATCGGCCTTTAATTTGCATTGGCTGAATAATTGCACAGATGGGCGAATATTGTTCTATACTTTTAAAAGTCCCTATTAAGACCCTTCCCCCAACCCCCAAGGTATATTTTCCGAACAGGGCGTCAAACTTAATCCATCTTCAGTTTGACTAAAGTGAAATGGAAAAGAGTGTATCATGTGTGACCTTGGTATATGATATCAAAGACCCTCCTCCCTCCCCCTCCTGCATAATAATTCACTGTCAGCACTCCTCACAGATATGAGGTGAAGTCTGTACCTGGTGTGTTCAAATCTCAGCACCACCCTAACGTATCACAGTAACCAAGTAAAACATCACTAAAGCGCTCATGTCTGCTTCTTTTTAGGGATGACATGACTTTCTAGTAGGAAGGAATGACGCTCAGATGGCTGTTTTTGTGTTAGAATACATGTATTCAAGTCTATCCTGCCACTTCACATGGTTCTACCCATTAAGTTTTGATGGGGTTTGTTACGGTGACTTTTGGTGACATGACATTTCCCTGCTAGGTTAAAGGTTGTTGATCAATGTCGGCAAACAGGCAGATGGTGAACTGTGTTTCAGGGCCTCTGCTTCAAGAAATTGATCTTGTCAATACATCTGATGAGCCGCGACACTGACGCCTGGCACTGTGCAGCTCTGAGGAGAAATTATGACATAATCCACTTCATATTACAAATGAATTTTCACTTCAGTTGTAGGTAATTTAGATTATTGTTTGTTATTTAGCGAAAAATGTATGATTTCTGAACTGAGTTATGATTTGATCTGCAATTAACAATAAACTGTGAGCATAAAACACATCCTTCCAGAAACCCTTGTAGATATACAGTAAAGCAGCACAAGACTAACTCAGAAATAATATCCAAGTGAAAGGTGTGTGAACTTCTGGCCAATTAAAACATGATAACATATCAAACTGAAGTGTTAGATATATGGTAATCTGCCACATTCAAACAGATTACATTTGTTTGAGATCACACAGAGTAATTGAAATTCTTTAGATGTTATTAAGTGATACCACTAAACATGTATGGTCAGGGAGGGTCAGAACATCAGACAACTGTAGGACAACAAACCCCCAATTGAACAGAAAACTGAGACTACACACACCCTGGAATAATAAGGCAGAAAAAGGTACGTGATGTCAGTTGTTATGAGTGTGTGGATGCATCTGTGTGTGAGTGATGAGCTGTGTGTGTGTGTGTCTCAGCGTCCCTGCTGTGACTATACAACCAGCACAGCCCCTAGTTGTGGACCCCCCGCGCCCCACACACACACACACACCCCAACACAGACTACTGTATGTCACTCCTTGCTGCTAAATACCAACAAACTATGTGCAGATATGCAATATAGATACCGTTAATAACTGTGTAATATATACCTGGCTGCTAAATCCTAAGAACTGTTACAGGATGTGTCTTTTTTTAAATTATGTAACTTTTTATTTTTTATT
>NW_011347216.1:0-3634 GCF_000735185.1 Notothenia coriiceps
TGACAAGTGCATGTTTCAGGCTTATCAATTAACAACAGGAGGGGTCACAGACATAAGACCTTAAATAAAGCTCTTCTGACCTTAGCTTTCATATGGGTATCTATTAATGCGGGGTGGACCCGTTCAAATCCAGTTTTGGACAGTCTGCCGTGGTTCCATCCCATCTCAAAGTGTTGTTCGACGCTCGGCGTAACCCTCGGCGCACACTCAAACATCCAATCATAGAGCTTGAGGACTATCACGGGTTTGTCAAGCGAAGCGGAGAGAATACTTACTTCCGGTTGTAAAATTCTCTAAAGCAACCTGACGGACTCCAACTTGTGTTTATTAATCAAACAAATAAATAAACACAAGGATAATTATGTGTTATTGTTGAGTAAATAACAGTGTGTGGTTTAGAAAATAATACAAAATTAGAAGGAAAAAACGATAAAACAATACAGATTTCAGTTTTCTGAGCCCCTACTCTCCCCATAACTGACGGCAACAACAGTCCTACATTATTCAATTAAAATAAAGAAGTAAAAACAATAAGTGTGGCTTGATATTGAGTAGGAAAAAGGTTGATAAAGAAGAATGGATGGATCTGCGGAGAGCATTTCGCCGCGATCCCAACTCCTCTATTACCAACGTTCAGGGAGCTCTATGCAAGCCAATGGGATGCCCTGCCCGTTGAAAACTGACTTCCAAGGGGTACCCTGTACGTAATAGAGTGACGGGGAGGGGTCCTGACCGTCCGTCAATATGTGACGGGTTGGGAGTGAGAACGTGTTGCAAACAAAGCTAACTCCATCCAGAGATTAAGAACTGGTGTGGCCGGTTACTGAAAGAAGTTTCCTGCGATCAAATTGTATTATTGCGGGGATAAAATATCACAAACTGATATCTTGGCTCCTGTTGTAGCTAAAATGACCATGAACAGAATTATGAGTTATGATGATGAGTACCTACATTAAATCCAGCCCAACAAACTGAATAGTGGATTAAATTGTGTTGAACTTTGATGAACTAACAGCAAATGCAATAAAAAGACTAAAGAAAGCAGCTTGGCTGTTAAACGTTTAGGAGACTGGAGATTACTTTAATGCAGCAAAGCATCTGTCTTTTAGAGTCAATGCACCTATTCTTTTTTCGCCATGATCTGATTTCTTCTGGGAGTTATTTGTTTGTATCAGTTTGTAGTAGTTTTTTGCAATGGTTTCTCCTTCAAACCTTAATTTGGCAAACATGCATTAATAGATTTTTAAATGTATATGATTTGTTTGATTTATTGATAGTCTGATAATGAGACAAAAGTCAGATAAAAGTCAGATAAAAGTAACTGTATTCCCTTACAGTTACATACAAAAAGTAATCAGACTACTGGTATACTTTTAAAAGATGGCAATACAAGCAGAATTACAATTTAACAATACATTTTAAAATAAAATCAATTATTTCTTAGGTCAACGCATTGCCTGAATTTCCCGTTTCCATTTCGGCTTTTTTCATTATTCTATCTTTTAAATGCATTAGGGTTAGAACTTAAGTAAAAAACATCTTATTATATATATTCCTTCTTCTTTTCTTTGTTATATATTTGCATTGGATTTGATATTGAGGCAATCCAAAAACGTAATTTGTATATTTTGATGCTTAGATAAGATAACTGATTCAACTTTTTTAAAACAGTAATGAAATTATAATAAAAAATACAATTTAAAATGAACCCTGATTACTCAGATCTAATCCTGAAAAATGTTGTGCTGAAACCGAGGTTGTTTTCCTGGAAAGAGGATGTTGATTGAGTTAATACACAGGTTGTCTGCCAGCAGCAGACAACCTGTGTATTAACTCTGTAGTAACTCTGAAAGTGAATGAGCAACATCTTTCCTCCCTGAACTACAGATGAAGCCAGCAGCAGAGGAGCGGCCAGCTCTGGAGCCTGTTGCACCGGGCCGCTGCCAGCTGCCTAATGTGTGTCACTCCGAATGTGAGAATACTTTGCTGAAAAATGCTCAGCAAACTTTAGCTATATATTAGTACCAGTTTTAATGACTTTGTGGACCTCTGCTGACATTTGATCTCTGAAGCCAGTTAAGCGCCTGCAGTTGGATGACATGAGGCTTAGTCACTCCGCTACAGTCAGCAAGCATTCATCATCCCTGCCCTCTCATTGGTGCTTATTTGGCCCCCCGCTCCAGCATTAGCATTTACCAATCCAGACACGGACTATTTTAGCATAGTTGTGCAATCTCTTGCCTTTTCTCCCACTCTCTACTCTCCTACACACACACACATGCAAACACATATATACAAATCAGTCACATCGACCCAGAAACTCGTTGAATTGTATACACTTTTGGAAAGTGAAGATTGTTATGTTTTTAATTATGTGTTTTTTTTCTTCTGCTTTCCAAATATACCACATAACGTAATGACTGTTATCAAGACACAACTTTGAGAAAAATGCCCTCAAAGTTTGCACGGCCTAACCTTTTGGGGGTATAGCACCCCCCCAGGAACACTATCGGATATGATTCTGAAATCTTTGTTAGTCTATAATTACCAAGGACAATGGTGTTTATATTACTCAAATGAGGAAAAGTGCGGATGACAGTTGGTAAGTGTGTGTGTGTGCGTGCGTGCGTGCGTGCGCGTGCGTGCATGTGTGTGTGTGTGTGCATATGTTCCAAGGAATCACAAACAACACACACCGCCTGCTGCAATGCGTTGGCCGCTTAGTTGCTCCTTTTTCCGATTGTTATCTTACCTTTACAAGCTAAGCTAAGCTATAATTAGCATCTGAATTTACTGATAATATTTTTATGTTCTGAAAATCCAAGGCTTTGCTTTTATTTAAAAATGTAGATCTGACAGTGATGGCTGTTGTCACCCTGTCTTTAAAAGCTGTATAAATATGGTAACACGAGTTTGATATTCTGAAATCCCAGATCTCTGTTGTGCAAAATCTAACAAACCTCAAATGACCTTGTTGATATAAATCCAGGATTATCTCAGAAAGCCCCTTTGCGTCATCTGACTGATTTCAATAGAGACGGTCACAAATGTACTAATTACTAGTTACTAATTTCAGTTATTTAATATTCTCTCTTTTAAGCAGCTTTGTAATCCATTCAAACTAAACAGAAATGTGCATATCGTATGAGACAAAACAGCAATAGTACTAAAAGAATAAAAATACCTTTCAATAAAAGTCAATTTGGGGGTAAATTTGCCTCAAAAGAACAAGAAGTGCTAATAGTGTTAAACCTCCAATTCGTTAGATATCGCCTCGAATATAAAATACATTTTAAACTGTATATATAAACTCATTTTAAACTACTGCCAGATGAATGTAAAGAACGCAAGTCCAAACTCTCCTCTCCCTCGCTGCTCTCCTCCTCTTGTCCTCATCCTTCTTCTCCTGTCATGCGCCTAAAAGCAGCAAATTCTGAGCCAACGGGCTAAGTGTGCCTCCCATGCACTACTTTATCTGTCCTGCTTTATCTTCCACCTTTGCTTCTGGTCTACAAATCACAGCTCAATCGACTCCCGTTTGTATCCCCCCCCCCTGCCCTCCTTCAGTCCTAAAGTTAGGCCCGCCTCCTAAAACTAAGATGCAGCAGCAGGGAGTCTCAGCTTCACACACAAC
>NW_011347217.1:0-10603 GCF_000735185.1 Notothenia coriiceps
TCCCGTTTTTGAATGTGCATTAAAAAACATAAAGCAAGGTGAAATAAAATGTTAGATGTCAGTAAAAACCAGTCTATGGTAAAAAACAGAGTAACAGAGTTGTGCCTGTTTGTAGTGTTAGCGTATTTCTTCTTCTACTACTTTTTATTCTACCTCTGCTTCTTCTTCTTCTACTTGTAATTCAATGTAGGCTACCTGCCCGCGAAATATATTATAAATATTGACATAGTACTACAACAAAGCTTTAAACGAGGTAAGTTACAAATGTATGTTCTCAATCGTCAAGTGTGGGATTCAATATTACATGAGTTTAGATTCGATTTTTACTATAATAATAATAATAATATGCTGTGTATGATATAAACCGTATTGGTACAATGAGTGACATCTAGTGACGGATTGTGGAACATTGATTCGATTTTTCGGTACCACTTTACAATAAGACTACACTTATAAAAGATTCATAAATAATTAGGTTACTCATTAAGTTGTAAACACTTTATTAATCATTAAGAACCATTTATAAACCAGTTCTAACATAGTTTTCATACGTCAACACAGGCTCACTATTTGGCAAGATGAATAAGCCTTATATTGGCTAGCTTACTTCGTCTTCTTCATCAGCCAGCATCCTTGATATCTGTTGTTCAGTGAGTTTATTCCCCCCCTTCAATCAATCAATCAATCAATCAATCAATCAATCAATCAATCAATCAATGTTTATTTATATAGCCCAATATCACAAATGTTACATTTGTCTCAGTGGACTTCACAGTTTGTACAGAATATCAGTATGACAATACGACACCCTCTGTCCTTAGACCCCTTCCATCTTGATGTTTCTTGGCATCTCTTTATGACCATTTATTTATGAGTTACTAACATTTATAACTGCCAAAAGGGAGCCTTATTGTAAAGTGTAAAACACATTTCCATTTATTAATGAGTTACTAACATTTCTAATACAGCTTAGCAGTACAGATAAATGTGGGCTTACTATTTGGCAAGCAACCGGTCACAGTTGCCCTGTTTATCTCAAATCTTATAAAAGCTTATGAATGATTTATAAAGTTTTCACAACTTAATTAATAAATGAATTACAAACTATTCGTAAACCCTTTATAAGGGTAGTCTTATTGTAAAGTGGTACCGATTTTTCTCATTGCAGTTTGACTCTAGAGACAAACCAGGGGGCTTTGAGCAAACTTAAAATGGCAGGACGTTGGAGTAAAGCCCACAAAAAAACGAGTGGCACTTTCTTTTCTCTGATGTAGACATTCCCAATAGTTAGGTGTTACGGTGTCAAACTTTACTGTTTTAAATCACTCTCCCTGCTCTCATCAGCCTTGTTTCCAGCCGCACCAAACAGCTGTTTTATATCAAAGAGCTGCAATAAACCAACTGTACCCATCTACCTGCTCAGCAAAAAAAGGCACATAACAGAGTTAGCAGCTAGCTGGTGAAGATAGGAGCATTTAGCAGCTTAACTGCCACATATTTCCCTCAGGGGTTAGACCAGAGCAGAGATTTAAAGAAGAAAGTGAAGTTAGGACTTCAGAGTCTTCAGATGGCCAGAAACAAACTCCAAATAAATGCTAATGTAGCTTTGTGTTTGCCTTTGATTGCCAAAACATTCTAAATATTTGATATGTTAATTAAAGATGATTATATTTTTTTACTTTAAAGCTTTTTCAACTTCCCCGAAGTGGCCAAAAACAAATAATACAGCTTTTACACATATTGAAAGCTTGTTTTTTGGCCTTTCATCCTATTTTAGAGAGGTAATATACAGCTATCTGTCCACACCAGTCTAAAAGTAAAAGTTTACTTTGTGTTACCGTGCCGCAGTTCTTTCTAAAGTTTAAAAGAGGTACAAACAGAAAGAAGACTGTGATCATGCAGAGCGTCTTCTTTAGTTACATTATAATCCTGCTTTTATCTAGATTCTGTTTACATTTGGTTAGATAATTCTCTTTTGTTTTAATAATCGATGTCAATGAGACCCACACACACTTCAGAGTGTATTTGTGACAGAGGGGAAGAAAAAACACCCCTCTTATGAATTCCGTTCACATGTGAGTCGATGTCACCAGATGCAATATCTAAACCCTTGTCTTCCCGTGTCAATAGGAGTCTTGGCGATCTCATTTTGAGCGGTAACCTTTATCCAGCTGACCACTGTGTTCTTATAACCAAGTCATAAATCACACATGACGCCTGTCACACAGAGCAGAAGTGCTGCATGGATTTCCGCTTCAGTTGGTCTCATCAAATATCATTCAAGATGATAATCCCAGTCTGGTGTGTGTGTGTGTGTGTGTGTGTGTGTGTGTGTGTGTGTGTGTGTGTGTGTGTGTGTGTGTGTGTGTGTGTGTGTGTGTGTGTATCTGTGCATCTGTGTATCTGTGCATCTGTCTACCTCTCTGTCACTCTGTGTCAGAGCAGAGTTCATTCAAACACACTTTATTAGATTTGGTTCAGGGTTATGACGTGTGACCTTTGCCTCAGTTCAACTATTAGTTCTGGCAGGATTCATTCATGTTCAGAAATGACAGTGACATCATGTTCAATTTAAATCCACTCTGACATTTAGTTTAGTTGTCATGTAATGGTTTTAAACTTTGTCTACTACTTATTTTACATAATAGGTTACAATATTTGGTTATTTCGCTGTCTGTTTGTTAACATGATTATGGAAAATAATACTGACCTGATTGTCATGAAACTGTGTGAAAGGCTATAGCATTGGCCAACGAAGCAGCCAATAAAAGTTTGAGCTCATCTGAATTAAGAGGCGGTAACACTCATTATTTTTAAGTTATGGAACGACCTTGGAAAAGGCCTTGTTGGAGGTCCCTTCTAGTTGACATTGAGGTTGGAAAACTCACTGAAAGATGACATCTGTTATTTCCCAATTCTTTCCTCGGATGATTCCTGAAAATAATTTTGTGGTTTCTAATAAATATAAAGGTCTGAGGTCAGTTAGTTGTGTTGAGTTCATAGGCCATGATGATTTCCAGAAGAATTCTCTTAAAAGAAAAGCTAATTTATGCAAATATTAAACCTATTTCTGACTTATTTTTGAATGTAATATGAATGTTTTTATATGTCCCTTAGTGCATGACAGGACAATCCTGGAGTAGTCAGTGAAAGTACTTTTTTTATCACTTAATCTTAATGTTTCAGGGTCTTTAATTGTCAATGCAATCAAAATGTAATGAATATTTAAGTCATCAGGGATTTGCATATACTAAGCTACCAGTAGATGAGCTCTGACAGGGCGATGAATCCACTCAGAAAGCCTCTGCAGCAAAACTGTGAATCAAACTCAGCGGGATTGAGACCTTGCAAGAGCGGCATGTGAGCAGGAGGTAGACGATCCGTAATCCATTGAGAAAAAGAGAAGGGGATTGAAAAGAACAAATCACAGTGTCGATGGATCAGGAGGAGCATTTGCGTCATGCAGCTGTGACGTTCCATCGTGACAGCTGGAGGAAGGAAGACGCAGGTGGACGAAGCAATCATGGCTTCTCCCCCCCATGGCTCTGTTCGGCGTGAGTTACTGCAGCCGAGGAGCGAGTGTAGCCAAGAGTACCGTCCATCAGCCGCAACATATGGCACAACGCTGTTTACAGTAGATACACATCAGCATGAAATGTGGCTGTTGCTGCTGTGAGCACAGATTGGAGCCACAGATGATAATACACACATTATTGGTTTATACGCGTGATTAAAATCAGCTTTGAATACACTGAACGGCTGTTTCGGAGCACAAAGCTAGGGAGGTTAACAAACTTTGACAATATGTGTTGCAGTTGTGATTTCTCCAGTGGGGAACCGTCAGGGCCTTCGAGGTATTCAGAGAATACCCTGGAACACAAAAAAAAAAAATCGGTTTAATTATATAAATTACATTTTATAAAATGAATAAATCTATCTGTGTTGTTGATTTGTTTGTCTTTCTCGGCCCATGCACTACTAGGGATGCCAGCGATTATTCGATTATTCGAATATTCGTTACAGTCTCCATAATCAAAAATTATTTTTAAAATTCGATTTTATTTATGTTTTTTTATTATTATTTATGTTTTTATTTTTTTCCTGGCTTATTTTTAACCAAAATATAGACTAATGCTAATAATAGTAATAGTATTAATAATTGTAAATGGCCATTGGTCACACCACCAGTTTGTTTTACTGTAAACTTGGAGGAAGCCAGCAGCGCAGCTACATCGGTACACTCTAAAAGGCTCTGTGCAGAAGTTTACAAAGATTTGGACCCCCTTCCTAAATTATTACGATAGTTTACAGATCCCCTTAAACCAGGATGACTAGAGCAATAGTTTGTTGCAGCANGTGGGTGGGGGATTAGGTTTAGAAGGTGTTCCTACTAACAAAGTAACTCCGAACCATGGTTGGGTGGGGAGGGTTGGGTGGGTGGGATGGAATAGGATGCAATGCTATTGAATGTATATTTCTTCGGATTTTGAAATCTCAATAAAAACTGTTAAACAAAGAAAGAATATCCTTCAACCAAGGTATTCTATATCCTTGATAGAATGCCCTGGCCCTTACACTGAATGAGAGCATACATTTGGATTGACAGTTTGTTCAACCAATCATATATTGATTTGTAGCCAGTGGGCGTATTCTTTCAGAGTTTCCCTCGGTTCCAGGGTACTCTATAAGGCCCGTTAGTTCACTGGCGCGAGACAGAGGATCTAGATGAATGCCACAATCAATTTGCCGTTTAATTGTTTTTAACGATGAAATGGCAACAGGTGAAGATCATGTTGTTGCGGAATTGTTCTCAGTACCCTTTCCATGACGACAATTCAGTGAAAAGACGGACATTACTACTGTGTGTGTCTACAGAAGGTCCAGTTGTGATAGACACGGTTCGCCACTGGATGTCTCACACTGGTTTCTGAAATATGTTCGGATCACCGCTTGCTGCAGTCTTGTCAGGTGTTTAAAGCTGAGAAAGTGTATAATTCAGTGTTGCCAAAGACTGCAAATGTTGGCAATACTCTGATTAGTTGGAATAAACAAGCAGTGACCACCACGGCTGTGGCTTTCATTAACTGCCAACAAATCCCCATAAAAATTCTCTCTAAAGATCAATATCTCTTTAATAATTGGCCAAAAAAAGACATTGACTTCGTTTCAACAGAGAAATTGAAGGGTTTTCTAATCAAATTAGTTTCTGGCAAGTTTTCTGTGGGCAGCCTCTAGTTGGACGAACTGCATCCTAAGGCACCTTCACCATGAGGCTCCAGCATGAGACTGTGGGGACTGCCACTTGCTAACTGCATACAAAAAGTTCCCTGCCAAAATGAGAAGCGGGCAGTTAAGAAACACATCACGTACTCTGACTTTCGCTTGCATAACTGTGAATCTCTCTCTCGAATATTATTGAAGCTTATAGCTGTCTCGAGCCTTTTTACTTATGAATAGTAACATTTCAGGGAATGTCATCATCCTCCCTCTGGACAGGATCAGGTAACATTTTTAGCTACAAGTATATGTGTGGCGTTTTAACATAAAGTCAAGGGTGTGTTTTCAATGGAATAAAATAGAACAGAAGACATGTATGATATGTGCGTAGGCTTAAAAAATAGTGATGGAGCTACCAGAGGGATTAACCTGAATTATTTAATTTTTTTCATGTGCGTGCATTCAACCTACAACTCTAATCTCCTCCCTGCTCATCACCATCTGTCATATGTAATCTCAACCACTACTGTTCCACCCTCCACTCATTTCCACTGTCTCTTTCTGACTTTTACCCCTCATATTATTGGCTTGAACAGCCCGGGACAGTTGGGGGTTTCTTTCAGACTCGGCTACCCCCTCCTTACGCTCTGGACCCTTGCAGTGAACCCGCCGTGCCTACAGAGGAAGACAGAGTGTGCACATTTACCTCGACATAGAGCAAGTTCAGTAAATGTCAAACCTCCTGAGAGAAGTGCTGATAGGGCACCCAACCAAGTAGCTCATTACTTCCTGCAGAGGCTCTAATTAAAGAGGGATAGTATATATCACATCAGAGCCTGCAAGAGGCTGGACAAAAAGGCCATCATCTGTATTGGTGGATGATTGTCCGAGAAGCAGTTACTGTATAGTCTTAGTAATGGCACTAAATCCTGCTACTCACCCCCTCTGCATCTGAAGAACTATTACCTATGAAAGAGGGAAAATGCTTGACTGCCCCAAATCTACTTTCTTACAATGAACTGTTCATAAGGGGCAATGAATGTTAGCCACATTAGCTGTTAGAGAACACTATCACTTACTGTAAGTCTATCTTTTGACCTCTTATCTGCAGCCAATGTCTCAAACATTTGTTGGCTTGATTTGCCCCACTCTGAGAGATACTGCCTCATCTTATCTGCACCTATATGTAATGGTATATGTTCCTGCTGTATCACCTTAAAACACCCTATTTTTACCTGGCAAGGAGCTCCTGTTGCCGAGCAAATTATGTCTGTCAGAAGCAAGTACCTGAATAAACCTTAAGGGAATAGTTCGACCTTTTGAGAAATATGGTCGCACGCATTGATTTCCTGGAGTCCCCGCCAGTTGCCCTACACGACAACTCTGTGATCTTACCAGTCTCTACATCACAGGCTGCTGCTATCTACGCAGCGAAAATAAACAGGTTTTTGCTCGAGATAAAGGAAATGATAAATAATATATGACAAGTTTGGGGAAATAGCTTTGTTTATCGTCCCAGAATTGGTCATCGGAGATTATGTCGATCCGATACTATTTATATTCATTGATCGGTCTGTTCTCCCACATTTCAGAGGTGTATCATTGACAGAATTTGGATACAGTAAAGATAGCACTTTTTCTGTTTCTATGGTTGCAATTTCCCCCGAGTGATTTGCAGCCAGGACATTTGAACCATCATAAACTCGGCGGTGGTAACGCAGGACAAGCCGTACCAAGGCATCTGAAAGCACCTTTAATCAAAACAAATGTACAGATCACTTATTGAACGTTTTGGAGAAACCTTGACAGCGAATGTCATATAACCGCAACTGTTCGTGTTCCATTCTGTTTTTCTGGCCCTTTGTTGCATATCATATCTCTCCCCACCTCATTGTCACACTGTCCTTTGGTAAATAAGGTGAACATGCCAGAACAATAATCTTTAGAAAAGTAACATTGCTTTCATGGATTAACCTGGAACCAGTTCATGAATATCTCAGCGTGGGCACCTGGTGGCTTTGATCTGGCCTCCTGTGGGATCTTCTCCGTCCTCATCCTGTCAACGAGGAGCCCAGAGGCCTGCTTCCTACTGCTGTGAATTCATGAATAATGACAATTTGCAGGCTCTCTGACATATAAAGTGTGATCAGATTGGCTCTGTAACCCTGACCTTCCATGGTATGAGGAAGACGAGGCTAACAGGAGGAGAGAAAGAGATGGTATGGTCTGAAGATCAAAGGGAACTCTGCTGCAGGACAAAGGCATCTGATCAGATTCAGTTGCATGCCAGGATGTTGCCGGGTTGTTATTTCCCTCATGTTATGATATAAAGCGCATTATATCAGTATGTATCCCCGGTACAGAATAAACCGCCACTGACTCCCCCGTTTCGTCACTGTATTCAAATGCCTTCACATGCATCTCAGTGTGAATATATTTCTGAATATAGCCAAAGGCCATGTGGGGTTTTTGCATAGCAATAGCGCACGGTGGAACTCTGAAGAGTCTCTTGTCAGCCAGCTTTCAAACACACATCCATCATCTCCCCTGAGAGTGTCAAATTAGCAGTAAGCTAAACAGGTGGCTTGCCAGCAGATGTCAAGGAGCTAGCAGGAGAGAGATTGAGGTCATGTTTGTTTAATCGCCTCGGGGGTCAAGTACCGGATGGATTTGACTTCTACTGATGCAGGAGAAAAGAGTTGTGTAACAGTTTATGAGCAATTAAAGCTCCCTTCAAAGTTTAACATAGGGTCACATTCAAATTGGATATTTGATTTAGACTGCTGTATTACCGTTATATGCTTCTACCTTGAGGCGTCAAGGAATGCAATGAAACAGTGTTGTTGGTCTTTGGTTAGGGAGTGTGAATATTAGAATTGTAGCTCTACAATATTGTGAGCAAAGCTGGTGGAGATCTGAGGCTGTTTACATTTAGTACAGCGCATATCTTTAGAAGCATAACAAGTTAAGGCCCGGACACACCAATCTGACAACAAAGAACTGACACAGACGGACCCCGACAGTTGCGTCCCCTCGCGTCTCTGCGTCTTGGCCATGCGTCGCACTGGAACACACCGCAAAGACTTTAGCCGATGGCCAAGAAGCACGTACAAACTGCGCATGCGTGAGTGGCAATAACTCTCCTTACCAGCAGGCGGCGGTAGTGTGTATTCGTCATTCTCATGGACTGATTCGCTAGCTGAACAGCCAATCAGAGTGATTTCTTTTGCCGACTGAATCGGCGGGGTTTTCGGCCGAAAAGGCGTCGGCCCGGCTGAAAGAGACCCGACGGTGCGGGACACACCAACCTGAGTAGGGCGTGTGGACGCTCGTCGTCGGCCTGACGCCCACCACGGCCTGGTGTGTCCGTGCCTTTAGATAACTTTTGCCAGACTACAGTTCTCTAGTTCAGTTGAAGTTTTTACTTTTTTGAAAAATGTTAAAAGAAATCTGTGTTTGTATGTATTATTGCTTTTTTATACCTGTTTATATATCCAGGAACTATGTAGGTTGTTCCACACTTAAACATGTCAACACCTATTTACTGGATTGCCATGACATTTGGTACAGCTATTACTTTCCAACAGAATGAATTCTTCTGACTTTGGTGATTCCCTGACCTTTTCTATAGCTCCTCTATTTGTTTTTTTATTACTTTAAAGGACACTCTGTAGGTCGTCAAAAATGTCACCCCACAGTTTCACGGTCACAGTTTTCAACCTTGCAGGAGGCTGTTAATGAGGTGTGGATGTGAAGCTGTGTGTTCGGATCATACCAGTTGGCAAAAGGGGACAAATTAGCCTTAAAAAAAATAATCATACAACATCGGCTGCATTGTATTAGTATGCATTATATATTGTACAGCAGGTGAGATTTTTGAAATGGGGGGACGAAACTGAGAGAAATAATGTTCCCGATTTGTTTTGTGTTTTACAATCATAAGTAACATTAACCGTAAGCTCAAATATGAACTATTTCAAGATCAAATATAATACAATGTATTAAGTATGTATATGGATTAACAATTGAATTGGTATTTACCTTTAAGTGCAAGAAAGATAATTTATTAAGGCGTTTGAGGAAATAACTATTTTGAGGAATAACAATTAACAATAAGTAAAGATAATCTATATATTAGACATATATGTGCATATTACAACGATCATGTGAACAAATATATATATTGAAAAAAATGATAACAAAAAAATCTAAATATATATTTTTTTAATATAAATACTGTATATATATTTATTTTTTTTAAATGTGGGGACGGATCAGTGTCCCTATGAAATTGGGGGGGACGCATCCCCTCCGTCCCCCCCCTCTATTTGCGCCCCTGTTGTACAGCAATATCCATATTGAATATGTGATACATATTTTGTATTGTTCATGTAAGGCCATGATAACACAAGTTGTTTTGATGTGATGTCGTGGTGGATGCAAACACAATGCCCAGAGGATACAGTGTAATGACATTATGGATGCTGAAAGTCTCTTCTTTGCTGTTTTTTCTTGCGTGTAAATTGGATCCAGTAATCGCCTCAGTCAGCAAAATGAGATGATTTAGGGTGTAATTTGTGGAAGACAACTTTGAGGTCAATTTACATTACATTTAGTTCAGTTTTCTTTGGTCTCCTCAGTTCTGCCAATTGAGTATTTTCTCACGTATAGATTTCTCTTACCATCCGTCAGAATTAAATGTAACATCCTATTAGAGACTGTTCCCTCGTTACACACCATTTAACCACTTCTAACAGGCAGCAATAACCTATCCCCAGTTTTGCCTACTCATGTTAATTTTGCACTAGAATTCTGCAGAATACATCACTGCACATAAATATACGATATTTTCAGAAATACACTTCTTACATTGCGTGACAACAGTTGGATATGATGATATCCCTCTTATAAATGTCAAGTGAATAAGATAAGATAAGATAAGATGGACGTTTATTAATCCCCGTGGGGAAATGTAGTAGTTTAACAGCAACAGGGTAAGATTGAAAAACAGGACAGCACAGATTCACACAGATTAATACAATTAAAGATAAAATCAAAGATAACAAAATAATTATAAAATAAGAAATGAATTAAAATGACCATATATACATATTTGGTGTGTGTGTACGTGTGTGTGTGTGTGTGTGTGTGTGTGTGTGTGTGTGTGTGTGTGTGTGTGTGTGTGTGTGTGTGTGTGTGTGTGTGTGTGTGTGTGTGTGTGTGTGTGTGTGTGTGTGTGTGTGTGTAGTACGTACTACTACGTAGTAGTACTACTACTACGTAGTACGTACGTACGTACGTACGTACGTACGTACGTACGTACGTAGTACGTACGTACGTACGTACGTACGTACGTAGTAGTAGTACGTAGTACGTACTACTACTA
>NW_011347217.1:10643-14256 GCF_000735185.1 Notothenia coriiceps
TCACTTTTGTAGTACCTTTATGTAAGTGTATTTAAGGGAGGCAGACATTCCATTTACTCTTTGTAAACAAACTTTCCCTTATCTATAACACTATTATTGAGATGACTAACTGGCTCCATATTGACAAACGACAACTTCAAATGCCGTTGAATCTATGAATTTGTAATTAGAAGAAATAATATATGATATTTTTCTGCACAATGAGCACTTTTACTTTTGATTCAACTTGCTGATAATCCGTGTACATATTTACGTGTGTGTGTGTGTGTGTGTGTGTGTGTGTGTGTGTGTGTGTGTGTGTGTGTGTGTGTGTGTGTGTGTGTGTGTGTGTGAATTGTCCGAGGCGATTGGTGCTGTGTCGTGGAGGCTATACGAATAAGAATAGGAGAATACGAAATGAACAATCCTGCAAACAAGAAATATAACTTCAGGCAGCATTTTATGAGTGGTCTCTCCAAAACAATGGTGAGCCTTCTCTCTCTTTTTCCAGTTGTTTATGCTAAGCTAAGCTAACTCTCCTTTTGCTGCATCTTTACATTTAATGCATACAGTAGATCTAAGAGTGTTATTGATCTTCTCATCCAACTATTTTCCCAGTATTGACAGCTCACAGCTCAGAGGGCTTGACTAAAATGTTTTTAGTTCCCAAGTGTTGAATATTTTGTTAATTTCACACTTCACTTGTGTTGAAACAAATCAAGCTTAAAAATGTGATAATATGTGAGTATTAGAGGAAGGTGATGGCGGGAGTCAAGTGTTAACTACAGTGCAGAGACCCCATTATTCCGATGCAACCTCTCTTGCTAGCGTTATGAAGCTGGGTCTTTACTTGTCATTCTATTTCCCTTGTTATTACATTTAGCTATTGCATTATGCATGCTGGCGAATATTACTGCAGTCTGTATTCGATTGTTAAAGAGCTTGCAGTTGCTCTGTATTGCCCGAAGGTTTTTTCCCTTCAGTCAGTGAGCCAGTTAACCACGTCATCGCACAATAACTCAGGCTTTAACATCTCAGGATGTGTTTCCAGTATAACTCCCTGCAGCCCTCTCCTCACAGTTACCATTAATGACTCATTCAAGCCACCGGGCAATTTCTCAGGAACTCACATCCATAGTTGTAGTTTCAGACCCTGCTTTAGCTGCTGTGAGTAAAGGGTTCTGTATTATACAATTAGTACCACACTATGTAGTCGAAAAAATGGTTTCATATTTGACACAATTTTCTACAGTTATTAGCATTTCCGGTTCCTAAAGGTGATTGTTTCTGTCGAACACTCCACCATTTTGGTCTTTTCTAGAACTCACAGCCCAGGAACATAAATGGATGAATTAAAGAGAGATTTGAGGAGCCGAGGAGGAGTTGGTGAGGAAGAAAAGGTCTGCAGGGTCTAATTGAAGGGGTTGTTGGTAGATGAAGGCAAGGCTTTTTTAGTTGATCTGGTGTGAGTGGGAAGCCATTGGACATCCTTAGGACTCGGGTGATTGAATTGCTTTAGGTAAGAGGTTTGGCAGATGGGTTCTGGAATAGTTTGAGACTATTAATGGTGCTGTGTGTTTGAGTGTGTTGCAATTAAAGAAGAAATGAAGGTGCAGATCCGTGCTCTCGCAGCAGGTCATACAAGAAACGGACACATTTTTAGCAACATTGCGAAGGTCATAGGAGGAGATGTCGATGTGGAAAAATAAGGGGTCACGGATGATGCTTGTGAAATTTCTCAACAACTAATGGATGGTTTTCCATGACAGAAATGTTCTCCCTTGGGGATAAACCCTACAGACTTGTTACCTCTACTGTCACCAGCAGGTCAAACTGTTGACGTAGGCTGTGAAATAGCTACATCTTCGCGATGGACAGAAGAACAGTACATTTTGCTCAGATATTCACATTGCTCAGAGGATGAATCCTTGATCCCTTGACTTTTCCTCTTTGTGCTTTCGAGTCAAATGTCTCAAGACCCATTGGATTGATAATAAGAAATCTGGTAAAGCTACATATTCTGATTCCCCTCAGGATGAATGTCATTATCCTCTAACTGGCCTTAAAATCAGATAACAATTTCAATTAGTCCACTAAGTTTATAAATGACCACATTCTTACAAATCTAATAACACTCCCATCAGCCTCAGTGTTTTTATGTTTAGTGCTTATTAGCAAATCTAGCATGTAACCACCCTTGATCGAGATCGGAAATGTGTGGTACTGACTATGTTGAAGCACATTTCAGTTTACAAGCTATAAGACCGAAACATGCACTTCTACTATTAAACCGTGCTATCGTGTTTGGCCTCTGGCTTGCCCATTTACCAGTGATGTTACTCCTGACTCTCACAAAAATATGAAACAGGGCACGTTTTTTGCAGTTTAAAGCACCTTTCTGTAATTGTTTTGAATCTTTTGAACCATTGAGTGTGCCGCTTTGAACTTCAGGCGCCTCACTTTCATTCACCCAGCATGCATGGCAAACGATTGAGAAATGCCTGCAGCACCCAGAGTTATAAAACTGTTTAACTCTGGGGACAAAATCTGTGTCTTCCTCTGTCCCACATAAGTCTTTCATGGGTTTTAAACAATAAATAAATGGACATTGGTAAGGCAAGCTTAGCGGCATGCAGGCTGCCCCAAATAAAAGCTGTTGTGTTATAAAACCCAATTATGTCATGCTCGATCAAGTCCAAAATGGTGTAATGATTATGCCTGAAGATAATATTCTACATTTATCATACAGTGAAATTAGTGCTAAAAGCATCTTAGAAATGTTAGACTGCATTATATAACCACAACACTTTTCACCTTAAATACAATATTGTTTCCTCTAACCACAATTTAACTGTAATATATTCATGTTGAATAAGAGATGAATAGTTCTTGTCTGCACTTTTTACTTTGCTCTTAATGGGATTCAGCCCTAAAGCTTCACACTGGATTCCCTGATTGGTCTTATTGAGCCGTTGGAGGTTTCCCTGCATCTTGTTGTAGAAGAAGAGAGCAGAGGTTTCTGCTGGAGAGGCATTATTGGATGTGGAGAGTCATGATGAAGTCAGACTCGTCTCCTATCCCAAGGACATGTTCATGTTCAAAAACTCCCACAGGCACTGCTTTTATGAGCTTGCCTTGTTGTTTTCAGGTACTGCATCAACTGTTTGTGTAGTTTTGATTGGTTGTTAACTGTAATGAGAGCCATCTATTTGCATCTTTTGGCCTTGATTACAGGAAAGAGAAATCGGAAGAGGTTTCTTTGTTATTGATCCTTCATGTATCTGACTCTGCAGGCAACACGACCTTCGATGTTATGTAACCAATACAAATCCTTGAGGAGTCTCAAAGCTGCCGACTTCCACAGTTACAGACACCTGAACCTCAAAGCCCAGGCTTGTTTAACCATGCCTGCAGTGCTGGATGGCATGGAGCGGTGGAGCGAGTCCATCCCCGGAGTGTGAAGTGTTTAGATATTCAACACATACAGACCGGCAGCCTTTGAGCCATAAAAAAAGTGTTTCTGTCCTTCTCAGCCAGAGCGGAGCAGAGTTACATGTTGATGATCCGCTGAAAATGTCTCTAATTTCTTCATTCTGTTTTATCCCTTGTTACTTCAGACTAAGCAATCCATAAA
>NW_011347217.1:14291-27998 GCF_000735185.1 Notothenia coriiceps
TGTGTGCCTTTGGCAGTCTCAGAGTTACATGTTGATGATCCGCTGAAAATGTCTCTAATTTCTTCATTCTGTTTTATCCCTTGTTACTTCAGACTAAGCAATCCATAAACCTTTATCACTGATCTTCATATTTCAGGTTTGAGGCATGACTCATGTTTTTGGCTAGTGTCACCACATTATGTTAATCCGCCTCAGTTTGGCTGTGAACAGTGCGATTGTGTGTAATCTTTTAATAATGCAGCTGCTTCTGCCTTTTTTAAATTACAGTTCAACTTTTTTGTTAAATTCACCTTTTTTTGCTTTCCATTTACACAAATACCTTTTTGCAACCAAATGTAGCACAACCTTTCTCACTTAAAGGTCCCCTATTGTGCAAAATCCACTTTTTCATGTCCTTTATACATCAACATGTGTCCCCTCTGCGTAAAGAGATTCTGAACGTTTCAGGAAAAAAGATGAGCTCACTTTTTGTCCTGATCCATTTATATAAAAACCTGTCTGAAAATTAGATTTTGTGGCTTGTGTAACCATTAGCCAATCACCAACCAAGGTAACCCCCCCCCCACCCCCACCTTATCACCTGAATCTCCTCCTAGAGCTCCATTGTGTTATTTTTAACCAAATATATCTCACANTCCATTTATATAAAAACCTGTCTGAAAATTAGATTTTGTGGCTTGTGTAACCATTAGCCAATCACCAACCAAGGTAACCCCCCCTCCACCCCCACCCCCATCACCTTATCACCTGAATCTCCTCCTGGAGCACCATTGTGTTCTTTTTAACCAAATATTTCTCAGAGGGGCGTGGGGAGAGGCTCCTTATTTTCATCTAAAGTAACTCTTTTGAAACAGGGCTGAAACAGAGGGGATTATGGGATGCTGCAATGATCTGTTTGGTATTTGGAGCCAAACACTTCAGAGACATGTTTTGTATATATCTGAGACCTATAACATATTGATGAAAAAGAGTATAATAGGGGACATTTAACGGCCTGTCCACACGGCGGCGTGCGTTGTCGCTTGCCGGCGGGGGGGGCTGAAACTCGACCAACAACCAATCACATGAATCTCCCGCCCCGGACACACAAGCACGCGGTTTGATTGGCTAGAGCTTGTACTGGCATATGATTCGATTGGCTGACGCTTCCGCCGAAGCTTCAAAAGTTGAACATTGCTCAACTTTCGTCACGAGCAACGCGAGCAAATCTACGCTTCGCTCCCACAATGCAGTTCGGCGAAACGTGACGTCACCCCATTCAAAGTGAATGGGCAGAAGCGTTGAAGCTTCAGCGCACGCCGCCTTGTGGACGGGCCGTAAGACAAAAGCCAGATGTTAGTTGGTGTAGGTGCAGTGGGGAAGGGGCTTTAGATGAGTCTACTCTTCTGTTTGCCTTGTTTCCCATGTTTGTTCTCAGCAAGGCCAACTTCATATTTACATAAGCTTGTATTACTGTTATACCTCAATAATTCCCAAACAAACCAAACGTTGATATGACGTATTCGCACATCCGTTGGTTGACAGAGTTGAGCTCCCGGCGTTTCATTGTTTCACTTTTTTGTTTCCTCTCTCTTTGTATTTCTCACCTGTCCTCAGTTCACACCAAACCCCTGCAGACCTTATGTAACCTCAGACAAGCCCTGACTGTTTCCTTAGCTGGCAGCTGAGTGTGTTCACATGCACACATGTATGGCATCAAGGATATGGAATAAATACTCAAATGGCTTGCCATACACATGCACACACACAAACACACCTATCCTTGGGCACAGAGCTGCATGGACTTTCAAAATCATGCCTGTTTTCCTGCGTCACACTGAGCAGAACGTGGCACACTTCACAGCTTTCAAAATTCAAGAAAGATTTTGAAGAGAAGCACTACTTTCTCCTACGGCGAGGGTTTGTCGTACCATTGAGCATTCACCAAATTATTATTGAGTGGCTGTACCCACAGTCCTAATCAGCTTCTCCTTCATGGATTTTATATTTCAAGTGCCTGCCATTTTACCAAGCACCTTCCTCCTGCTCCTAACCTCCCATATGACTTCAGAGAGGGTGTGAGATGAGCAGCGGGAGGACAGGATTGGATATCTCCCCAGGGTTTGCACTCCAGAGACTCGGCACAAAGGTCCCATATTGTATCGTGATGGGGACGTCTCTGCCACTTTCAAGTTGAAATGGCGTGAAGAGAGCAGTTGATCTGAAGATCTATGGCTGCAATGGCACTTTAAACCATTGTCATTCTATATGTGATACTAAAGCAAAGTAGTGTGCTTGATGCAACAGGTGGATGTCACCAGTGTTGAGGTGAGTCTCTAATCTGACACGCCTTTAGCTGGGCTGGTTGTTCCAGCAGGCTCATTGGCAGGTTGACAGCAGGACCTGTGGGAATTAAGCCGATTTTATCTGCTGATATGTCCTCAATGTTTAATCATTGCAAAAATATGTTTTTGCGGATTATTTTTATCACCAGTTACTGATCGTTTTGTTCCAACCAAGGGAAGAGGAAACGCTCTCCTTCTTCTCGAAAAGTTTTGTTTCAAATAGGAGACTTGACTTTAGGCAAAAGAGAAGAAAGTAAACACAACGTTTTGAAAGTCTTGTTTGATGGGAGTCCTGTCAGGGTGTCCCAGAGGAAGGTGCACATCAGGGCGATGGTTGTCACTCTGGCTCCATGCCTGCCTGCACTGGACTGACGAAAAGGATGTCCTGTGCCTTTCAAAGAGTTGTCGAGTATGTGCCAGAACAGACTGTTTCTTTTTCAAATCACATCTGAGCTGAGGGCCAGTGGGGGCTGGCCTGCTGCCGCTGGAGTAACACGCTCCTCATTTCAGTTCCTGGCTGGAGTCATGGCACACAGGTGAGGTGTGGTGGGAGTAAGGGAACAAACATTCACCTCTATTCTTGTTTCACATCGACTGACTTCACCATGTGCATTTTGAGTTTGGGATCAGAGAGAGGAAAAACACGAGACTGTTTACAGAATTCTCTCACATACTTAAGTAAATCCTCTTCAAAGTAAAGGGGAATTATCACTGACAGCACATAGTTCTTGACTCTGTTAGGAGAAGAGAGCAAAGTGAGAGTTAATGTCAGTGCAGCTACCAAAGGGCTTCAGAGTTTGGAAGGCTTTCCAAGGGGATGATAATAATATTAGAGTTATTACACTTTTATGACTTCTCAACATCCCACAACTCCCTGTTGGTATGAAAGTAACAAATTCACACATGTTGAAAAACAATAATTTCCTTGGAAAGGTACAGAAGTCCAAAGATTATATGAATACCTGCAAAAAAAATGCTTGGTTGTACTTCATACAGTATATTACACTTGATACCTAGATATGAGATAAATCAGCAGGGGACCGAGTGTAGCAAAGCTGACACAGGAGTGAAAGGAAGAGGCTGCTTTGAAGCCTTGCTTTGTCTCGGGATTGTGTGCGACTGATGTGAACTTTTTTATGTTGATATCGGTTCTGGCTTAGGTTTCAAAAGGGACCAGTTCAAGGCAGTTTCTATAAAGAAAACAGAATGCTATTCAGAACAACTATAGAAAATGTTTGTCTTCTGTAAGAAAACAGTAATCTCAATGCAGACAAATTCTCCTTTCGTTTAGGAGTTGCATCAGTATTCAAAATCACTTTTCTCAAGCCTCAATGTTTCCAAAATCACAAGCCCAGTATCCACAGAAATTGGATCCTTATTGGTCGATTCGGCAACTCATGATGGAGGTCTAATGTGAAAATCAAAGGTGGATTTTGGGCCACCGCATAACTCAGCCCATGTACTGGGGTTTAGTCCCAATGCCGGGGTATTGTATCTGGCCTGCGGGTCCATACCCTCTGTCTCCCACTGTCACTTCAATAAAGGCACTGGTGGTTCGAAGAAATATTTTAAAAAAGAAAGGTGCAATCTGTAGTACAGAGCCACCTGCTCCAAAGAAATGTGAGTTTTTTACCTCTATACTGGGTCCACACAATCCACATCTACGGTCATCAGTTTAAAAAAAAAAAAAAAAGCAGGGTGTAACTTGAGTAACAGCAGCAGGAGAAAGTTTGCAGCCCCCCCGGGAGCAGCCCCTCGGTGCTGTGGCTGAAGACAAGTAAACAAATGAAGGTCGATCAGTCTCCTGGGGCGGCCGACCCCTCTTCTCTCCATGTGCTATTACAACCCAATATGGGCAGGGGCTAGTCAGTTAGCATGCTAATGTCAGTAGAGATATCTGCAACACAATACAGAGATATCTTTGAAATGTTTTAACAGAATTTATTGCCATATATTCTACAGGAACTAGTCATCTTTATTTAGAGATTTGGAAAATAATGTCAGGATGATGCTTGAAAAAAGTGTTTAATATTTATTGTTTACATTGTTGGAAAGTTAAAGCTTGGTAACCTAACCACCAAACATGGCGTCAAGTTGAAAAGCTGTCCGTCGTAGACATAACCTCAATGTTTCCCTAAGCGCTCCACAGTTGCCATGCATATTTAGAGTAAAAACGTTTTTGACAATGTTGAAAATGCATGTTAGAAATAATCATAAACGTATGATTTTGCAAATGTTTTGATATTGATGTTCTTCGGGGGTTGAAGTGACACACCCAAACTCAGATCTTGTTCCTCCTGAAATAAATCAAATCATTGTCTCTTCTTCGATGCACTTGAGTCAGCAGAGCAGCTGCAGGAATAGGGATACTGCCTTTCCTTAAAGTACTACTTTACAGCATCATAATATGTGGAAGAACCTTTTTAAGCACAATGAGAGGGGATCCATTTCCCCATTGACTGAGTCTAATGGTGCATTACAAAGCCGGTCTGAGATATGAGTTACAGCAGAACAAAGTAGTGCAGTTAGGGTTTTTCAGGGCCCTAGTAACTCAGAGGACCCCCTGCTGGGCACGTATCCCTGTTCTTTGGAAGTAAAGCACTTAATATTAATAATTCAGCACAGGCGGCACTTTATTATCAGAGGCAGTGCTTTGTCCTCTCAGAGAGTGTGAACCACTGCCTGAAACTTCAATCCTTCTTCTCAAATAGCCAATCGGGGACAGAGAACTCTATTAGGGGGTGAGGAAGTGGAGGCAAAGTTTTAGCAGGTGTCAGTCACTTCATTAAAGCCCACTCCTGTACACCTCTGTTCAACATAATTTAGTCCTCTGTACTGCATGTGAACCTGAATTACTTTTCCCATCCATCCAATGAGTTTAAAAATTGGGGGCCAGATTTACTAAGGCTGAGTGTATGCAATACCTTTTCTCTTATGCATTTAAGGTAAGAGCACGCGAATAGGAGGAAGAAAGGTTGATTATTATTCCTCTGGATTTACTGAAAGCACACGTTTCTGTAAACAGACCTCAGGAAAAGAAGCACATTCAAAATAGGCTTGTATTTAACTAAAGCCTGATTATTATAAAGAAAAATAAATCCCTTGGATCATAATGCAGTAAAGGTGTCATGGTTTGGTAAGAGGTTGGACCCAAAAGCAGTATAGAGGTAACAGATAACAAAAAGTGAACCTTTAATGAAGCCGATAACAAAAACTGTTTAACACAGAAACATAGGGGCACAGGATGAAAAATTGGCGGTGACGAATCATCTTAAATTGCATTGGCTGCATTTGTTTCAGCATTTACATCCACCTCTCTCTCTTTCTCCCTTCACAAGTGTTGTCTGCTAAAGTTCGTAGGTAGTAATCAACATCCCCCTATCATATGTTTAGTGTTCTCACCTATGAACTCTCCTTCACTGGCAGATTGTGTCAGGTTCAGTAACAGGTGCATACCAGTAGACTGCATAATGAGCCACAAACAACAATTTACTCTTGAATCTGGTCCTGAGCGAGGTCTGTTTTGTGTCCAACTGTTATAGAACCAACCGATGTCTCCTCATTACATGTTCTTATATTTTAGAAGTGTATATATCCCTAAAAGAAAGACAAATGAGCAAATAATGTGTCTATTGTGTTTTCCCTTGTATTTCATGAGTCATTTTTCAATAGCTACAAGCACAATCAGATATCTGCTGTGATTAAAACACACTGAAATCCAGGCTGTGAAATACTTGGAAACCCTTTGTAAAAAAGACCTATGAAATACCCGTAAAAGCCTGCCGTAATAATATACAACGATAACCTCAAGCAGAGGACACAGATCAAAGGACACGGAAATGTGCTCATGATAAAAGTACACAGCAATTGTTCCGGCCTCCTCGTTACTTTGCATATATTTTCCCTTGAGTCCTTCTATATACATGTATTTGGCTTGATACCCCACTACAGCAGACATGAATACAGTGTGCTTTGCTGCTGCTATAATTAAATCACATAATTGAAACCTGAGGGATTATATGTTTTGTTCTGTGCTCTAATCACCATGCGCTGCTATACGTCACCCATATGAGTACTGCTGTTTTGCTCTTTTCATTATGCAGAGTGTAAAGCTGTGCTAATGTCATTTACTCTGTGGGTAAATGCCAAAGTCTTGCTTTGTCCTCGGCCCCTCAGCTGCAGCCTGGGTGGGGGGGTTTGATCCATGCACGCCACGTACTGTTGCTCAAACAGTTATTACCAGCATGCACAGCCAGAGGTTTGTTCACCTTTAACATTTTAGAAACTCCCATGTTAGCATGTCTTCTCTCAGCTTTCAGTGTTTTTTATGTTTTTTCATCTACTCCAAGCAACGCAAATAATGTGGAAACAGCCTATAAAGTCGAGTGCGGTTATTACAGTCATGCATCTGTCAGGAGGCCATTTTCTCACCCCAACACCCAAAGAGCCTTTTCAGCCTCCGGTCATCAAAGCTGTTGTCAGCTCTGTCTGTGGCAGGTGTGCTTTCTGATCACACACACACACACACACACACACACACACACACACACACACACACACACACACACACACACACGCCTACATGCAGCTGTTTATTGTTTGCTCTCAGGTCAGGCAGAGGGCAGGTAAATACAAGTTGTGTGTTTCTCAGCTCTGCATACTGATTGTTTACCATACCACATTAAGAAACGTCATTTGATGGAAAGCAGCTGCCATTTAGCCCCGTATGGCTCATCCTCCTCACTTTAATGGCAACCTTCCTTTATTGCATGTAACTTCGAGCCGTTATTCCTTTGCATATGTGCACTACACGTGAACCACACCTACGCTAGATTGATAAGAAGCAGTGGCCGTTTCTCAATCGCGAGGATGCTTGCTTGGTAGCACATGTCTTCCGAGTCACTTGCTTCAGAAGCAAGGCAAGAATCCTTCCTGGCATTCGGAAAACAAAGAGTGGAACAGGCTAGCAAGTGTGCAGGTGTGCGTCATATGAGAGGCCCCGCCTTACATTTTCCGCCACAGATTTGGGGAAATTGGTCCGTGCGCAAAGCATTGTCGGGATTTAAGAACACGAAGTCTACCCATGTGCAGCCTCGAAATTACCCCCAAACCAAGGACGCGGCCTCGGTGGAATTCCAAGTATGCTGGAGATTGGAACAGTCCTTCCGAGGCACTCGATGACGTAGCATCCTTGAAATATTGGCTTGGAAGCCAGTTTCCTCGCGATTGAGAAACGGCCAGTGAGTGTAGTCCTAGCAGCAACCGCCATTTTGGAAAAGGGAAGGCAATGCCTTGAACCTGCATTCTTTCAAATGGACAGGAGGGGGGGAGTCGCAAGAAAAAGTATGATTGTATAGAAGTCTATGAGTAAAATGACTGATGTAATTTATAGCCTCAGTGACAGAAAAAGTTAAACTAATTAGTTTAGAGTCTCAATTGTATTTGTCTCAAGTCTTTTTGAATACAGCATGGTGTTGAGTTTGAGAATTATCGTCATATTTAAAGTCCACAATCCAATGGGTGACATCACAGTGACCATGTCAACATTTTACATACAGTCTATGATGTTATCTTTCAGATAGTAAATGTTTTTCCAGGAGCATGCTCCATGCTCCATGGTGGACAGAGGAGTTTAAAGCAGGTTCAGGGAGTTCACTTTTTGAGAGTCCCTAATGCAACACCAGAGCTCTTAACGTGCTGCTCACACACTCACCTCCAGCAGCTCGAGAGCTTGTTTACTGTTGCAGCGCGGGGGGGACCACCGTGGTCCAGGATGAGTTGGGTTTGAACTGCAAGGACTTCCTGTGTGTCTTCACTTCACTGCAAATACTTAGTCTGTCTCAGTCACTGGTGATGATAAGCATGAGCGACAAGACTGCTGCATTGCATCACTGGAATATAGTTGCTTACATACTAAAAGAAAGCCATGCTTTTTGTCTTCCTTTGAAAGCTACAATGAGATCAGCTCAGAGAGGATTATAATTACTTTGGTTTCTTCTCACCTCAGCTACTGCAGTGTTTGTTTACATGCCTTTATAAAAAAGAGGTGAAACTAGGACACTAGGAGCTCTCCTTTTATCTGTGATAGAGGTGAGTATTTTAAAGGTGCCTTTTAAGGTTGAACTTTTACATTTGCATTGCCTGGCCCAGAGCATCTCTGAACTACAGATGTCTCACGAGTCTGTTTGCAAAACACTGAGATCCAGAGGCCTCCTCTTTTCTGTATCACAAAAACACTTTTAGATATTGTAACCTTGTGTTAAGACATGTATTTTGTGTTAGAAACATGTGAATATTTCCTTTTTGTTTACTCCACTACATCTTAGACACAAGTTTTGTTTTTACCTCTACCATATATATTTCAGAACTTTGGTTACTAGATTATTAATTATAAATCACCTTTGTTGTGTTATTATAAATTAAGCTACCAACATAATTTAAAGTTAAATGAGTTTCACCTTTACCAGCAATCAGTCAGTTACAATACAATACAATACAATAGACTGTAGATTATTCTGAGATGGGCCATCTGCACAATTACTTCAGAGTATTTGTACCTTTTAAATGCTAATACTTTTAACTTTTGTCTTTTTTTCCAGGAACAATTTATGAGGAAAATGTTTTCTATTCTTGTTCTCTGATACCTATGAAGTAAACCTGAAGATTAATTAATATTCCTAGTCTGCTCCCTAGAACCTCATTGTCCGCCATACATTTAAATCAGAGTTACTCTGGAATTTCTGGATTCATTACAATTAATAATCAATAGTTTATATTTTTTGATAAACTTTATTAATCCCCGTGGGGAAATATTTTCTCTGCATTTGACCCATCCTAGTGTTAGGAGCAGTGTGCTGCCATTTTGAACGGCGCCCGGGGAGCAGTGTGGGGAACACCTCGGTAGCACTTGGTCTTGCCGGGACTTGAACTGGTGACCTTCCAGTTGCCAAGCCAAGTCCCTATCGACTTCGCCACCACCGCCCTTTACTGTACCGCATTTTGAAGTATTACCAAGGTCAATTTCAGTTCCAAATGTCATTAACAGCAAAACAATTAGCACCAGAAAGATGATTAAAACCTCATGTAAACCTCACCAAACCTGGATTTAAATGGTCATTTCCTAAATGATCTGCATCTAATGCACTATAGACGACAGTTTGTGTGCTAGACCAGAGCGTAGAGAGGGTATTAAAGTATGGCTTTCAGAGTGTGACTCAGACACACCCTCAGACATCTGATATAAAAACACTAAGATGAAACAATAATGTGTGTGTGGGGTGCTTTGGGATGTTATGGGGGGGGGGTGTCAGCGTTTTAAAGCAATGGGATGTTCAGGAGTTAATTGGAACCCGACGCAGCGAGCCTGCCTTGTTCTGCCTCACACACACACTGTGTCCCTCACAGACTGCCTCACACACTGCCTCACACACACACACACACACACACACACACACACACACAATGTGTCACCGGGCCGCTCTGTGCTGCTGCAGTTAAAAGACCCTGAGTGAAGTCTTTTCCCTGGACCCCTGAGGGAGGTTAGCATGAGTTTTCACACAGAGTATCTGAAGGAAACATTTCTTTGACCCAAATATCCTCTTACATTTCCCTTTCATTGTGCACCAGGGCTAACTACTTCAAAATACACCAAAGGGGCCTTTAACATAGCTCATTAGTGTATTTACATCTGCAAATTGGGGAATTTCAAAATGTCATATTCTTACACATGAAGCCTTTGTCTTGTTTACACAAAGCAAATATAATATAATAATATTAAATCAAAAACAGCTGCTATGCATTTAACAGGAAAGGTGGCAGACATTAAGACATATATCATAATATGACCATACACATCTTGCTTTAAATGTACTCATACAGCTAACATAACCTCTCTGCTTATTATATAAGTGTTTATAATAGCCCAGGTTAGCTCTAAAGGGAGACTGGTTTAGACCTGCTTTGTTAACAATTGGTTCTGTTGCAATGTACAAGTAATGGATGTACTGTTTCGTAGTTGAGTGTAATGCACCAGTGCACAATATATTTTTTTATCTGTGTTGTCTGCAGGTGAGCACGGCTGGTTTTTATTTGATCTGTCAGAGATAAATGTTCCTATATCAACAAGGGCAAACCAAACTTTTTATTTACGCATTTCTGCGTAACGAAGTAAGCCCGTTGTAGTCCACTTTATGGTGTTAATATTGCTGTAACGCAGTTTGGCGAGTGGTGTCTCAACATACCAATAGAAACAATGTATATAATAAATAATCTTTGGATAATTTTGAATATATTATCATATCGCCCAGCCATATTTACATTGACCATGAATGCTACTGTAGGGGACCACACTGATGGGACACAGGGAAATAATTACATTCTTATTGACCATGACGCTGCACTTACTGACTGTGAGCAAACTTCCTCAAACTAAAAGCTGTCACTTCAACAGAAACTAACTCAATCTGTGCAGATGGATTCAACCAGAGGGGACAGAGCCTGTGTCTGTGGAGGCGATGCCCTGTAATGCACCTGTAACACAACAAAGCTCCATCCTCTTTCAGCGGTTGGTCCCATTAAACCGGTGAAATCAAAGGAATTCATTCCCATCTTTTCATCCCGCTGTTGTTCACACACAAAGGTAGACCTTCTGAAGGCTCCCTCGTTATTAGCAGAGCCATTTGTTGCTATGGTTACAGTTTCACTACATTCCGGTCCAAATGTTTCTCTAACCGTTTTAAACAAAGAGAGTCTGTGCTCGAGATACGACATAAAGCACCAAGGTCACTGCGTTGTTTGGGTTTTTTTTTTTTTTACCGTAAATATCCTTGCTGAAAGGACATTAATAGAATAGTCTGGAAAAAAACTTTGAAAAACCAATAGGTGACATTATGAGGGTTGGTATTGTTGATGTTTCTTTTATGTCGTTTTTCTGTCAGGAGTCAGGTCTGTAATTATTCTCTGAAAAAACTGTCCTTGCTTCTTTTTAAAAAAAAACTTTTTCTTGGTTTTCTTCCAGGGTCACCTGTTACCCATCTGTCTAATCTATGGGTGTCCAAACTACTGCCCGGGGGCCATTTTGAATCGGCCCTCAGCAAATTAAAAAAGTATAGTGAAATATGTCCCACAAATGGGGCGAGGCCTGCGAGCTAGTTCAGGCAGTCAACTCGAGCACTTATTCATACATAACGCCCCTTGCCACTCTACAACCAAGCAAACAGAGTTCTCCTAATATGCCGCTCTATTTAACCTGCCAGATATCCCTCTATGCTTTGCTTGCTGCTGCTTTGCTGCAGCTACGTCGCTGCTGCTTGCCTGCCCCACCACCACCCCAGCTTCCACCTGTAGGCTCGGGGGATTAGTTATTTAATCATCACTCATCGTGCTATGTATGTGGAGTGATGAGACCCGAGCCTAGACGCCAAACTCAACTATATGCTGCTTCTAATAAACATGTTAAAGAAACACGTGAGTTGTCTGACTGAAATTAAACTTGTGCTTGTCTTATATTGTACTATTTAAATATATACGCTCAAATTACACAGTATTCATGTTTTAGTAATCACAGTTTTTAAAGTTGAAAACATGTTCTACCAAATTTAAATTGAAAAGAAAAAATCCCAATAATTTATTTACATATCAAGCTTGAAATATATCCTTCATATTTCCTCTTATGATAAGCAATCTGAGGCTTCTGTTTTAAGAAATGAGCTGCTAACAAAATAAATGAAACCCTATGGAGAGCTGTAATAGTTTTTTTTTTTCTTAAAGCATTTTCAAGTATCAAGCCCAAATTTGATTGATTTTGCTAACTTATAACTTAACTTAGAGGCGATAAACCTCACCTCTAGTGAGCGGGCCAGCCCTTCGTATCTTTTTCTGTATGTGGCCCTCGTTGAAAAAAGTGTGGACACCCCTGGTCTGATCTCATGTCTGCCTCCCTTGTAGTGTCACTTTTCCAAGTGTCTCCCCCTGTTAGCACTGTAATCATTCTGCTCAGAATCAACATGCAGTCAAGTGAAGTTCATGTGTTGCCTCTCACCTTGACTATGCTTTCTTTTTGACCCCTATACGTGTATTCCTTCCTCATATTATGTATTTATTTCAACAAGGACCATGCATACAAATACATTAATCTCAGAAAAGAGAAGAGATTAATTATGCCAGTTTATAGCTAATAGCTAATTTGCATCTGCAGTCCTTAGGCAGATCAACAATCAACAAACACTAAAAACATTGCATAATCTCTATCACACAAACAATTATAAAACATAATTTAAGTGTAGGTCAATAAAATAATACACAGTTAGAATATAATATTACAATACAGTTCTGTGTATTATTTTATTGACCTACACTTAAATTATGTTTTATAATTGTTTGTGTGATAGAGATTATGCAATGTTNGTAATGCTAACCCATCAGTTTCATCCATTTTGAGTTGAAGCTCAGCTAGTTGTTTTTCTTTATATTCAATTTCCTCCTTTAATTCCTGCCTTGACATGCCTTCACAATCTTCTTGATGTAATAAACCTATCTTTTCCTTTATTTCCATTTGTAGCTTAATTATCTGTTCCTTTATGTCATCCATTTTGAGCTTAGCCGTATTCTTTACCTTCTTAGTTCACGCTAGATGCTGCAGCTCGCTGATCTGTGTGCCGTGCCGTTCTTTCAATCCACAGGCAGCGTGGTGTAGCTTGTAGCTGCCGGTGAAGGTGAAGCTCTTACTGTAGCATTTCCCTCCGAATAATGGTCGTAGGCTTTATTGATGAACCAGAATTTATTCAAACTCCAGACCCAACGTAAGAGCTTGAGCCTCTTCGGCGGGTGCTAACATTTAAATATACAGTCCGTTCTTCTCTTTCTCCGCCGTTACATAGAAGATATTACTTTCTCCGTCACGTTGTTTTCAAAAGCTACAACCACTTCCTGTCAGCCTTGTTAACTCGCCTTCAAAATAAAAGCATACAAATGAAACAGGAAGTTCACCTAAATTACATTATATGATATATATAAAACTGCAACGAAAGCAACAAAAACAATGCAACATCCCCTTCAGTCTCAAATAACACAAATTGGGTTATCTACAAAAACTGAAAGCAGTCCTGATTGGCAGGGAAAGGAATCAACTTTTTTTTATTAATACCTTGTCCTGATTGGTGGGAAACGGTTGCAGGATATAAGAACATTGTTTGCCAGGCATGCAAAAATGTCACTGTCAAAGAGCCTCAAGCGTAAAGTTGTTGTGGAAAACCGCAGTTTTAATGAGGAATGGACGGATAAATACGCATTCATCATGCCATCGTTCAATAAGGCTACACCTGTTTGCCTTATCTGCAATGAAACGGTCGCTGTTGCAAAAGAGTACAATCTCAGGCGAACAGGT
>NW_011347217.1:28033-111924 GCF_000735185.1 Notothenia coriiceps
ATGAGAGACGTTCTGCAGTAAGGAGGGGCGTTTCACCGACGACAGGTGTTCTTACTTTTATGTAGCTGACGGAGAATTTTTACTTTACACAACACTGTTCAACACTTAATTCTGCTTCACTCTTTAACTAAACAACCGCGGATGTCTTGAAAGACTCTTTCGCTAAAGATCTGAAGATATCCGCGTTCTTGTGACACGTAAATACTACACTTCCTATGTTTTGGTGCGGACTGCGTTCACACCAGCAATGAACCGCTCCAGAGTTCGCAAGCAAGCGCTCCGAGACCACCTATTTTAGCGGACCAGAGTCCGGTTGTTTAGTTCACTTAAGAGATCTCGGACTGTGTTCACACCGACCCAAATGAACCGCACCAAGCGGCTAAACGCACCAGGGTTCGATTCAACCGGACTATACAAGGCAGGTGTGAACGCACCCTAACACTTTGAGCTGTACCTGAACTGAACACAGACTGAATCACAAATGTAGCAGTTGGACATAAAAGTCTAAAAGTCAACTGAGTGTCACTTACAATGACAGTGTTGTTTTATTTGGACCTTTTACATTAAAACAAGTTAGAATTTACCGAATTTTTTCCGGGGGGGGGTGCCTTTTTTCCAGTTTAGAGCAATAGCCCCTCCAAATGTCTGTGCACGTCCCTGTAGATAGATAGATAGATAGATAGATAGATAGATAGATAGATAGATAGATAGATAGATAGATTGATAGATAGATAGATAGATTGATAGATAGAATGGTGGATAGATAGATAGATATATGTACTTCTGAGTCCGATGAGGATACTTGAAATGTTATTCACATCAAGAAAGTGCCTGGCCTACATTACAATCTGTCTCTTGAGGATTCTGTAAATTGCTCTCGAGAAGCCCCATGAAAGGCGGCTATCCTTATTTGACAGTCTGAAAAAAACAATGTACGGGTGAAGGTTAGGAGGATTAATGGCTTCTGCTTCAGTGTAAATTGAAAAGCAGAAGCTGTCATGTCTTTTGAATTTATAGATCAGAAGTACACAACGACGCAAAGAGGAGTATGATGAGAGAAAAGGTGCTCATTCTTTGTCGAATTGACTCTATCTATGATTCTGAATATTTTCTTCTTGGCAGCATATACAAATAAAAAGAACACAGTTTTTTGCTGAAGACGGAGAATAACCCAGAAAATGTAATTCTTTCATCTCTCTCTTAAAAAGGTTCAGGATTTAGCAGCACTTCACCTTGTGCTGGGATGTTTTTGTGCATAGTATTCAGCATTAAATAAGGCCTTGATCTAGTACTTTGACGTACTTAGTGCCCAGCACTTGCGGCCCGTCCACACAGCGGCGTGCATTGTCGCTTGCCGGCGGGGGCTGAAACTCGACCAACAACCAATCACATGAATCTCCCGCCCTGGACACACAAGCATGCGGTTTGATTGGCTAGAAATTCCACTGGCATATCATTCGATTGGCTGACGCTTCCGCTGAAGCTTAAAAAGTTGAACATTGCTCAACTTTCGTCGCGAGCAACGCGAGCAAATCTACGCTTCGCTCCCACAATGCAGTTCGGCGAAACTTGTCGATTCAAAGTGAATGGGCAGAAGTGTTGAAGCGTCAACGCATGCCGCCGTGTGGACGAATGATACTTACATTACAATCATGTCAGCCGCGCAAGTCGTGGCCTCATGAAAATGGGCATGAAAAGGGCAAATAACGGCAATTACGGACCTTAAAACGCAAGTGTTGGTTTTTCTCATGAATCAAAGGTTCCTTGAAAATGGGGGGGTAAAGGTCACGGACGAATCTCTCCACGATGATAGGACCGCCTCTTTTTATCATGGTTTAAAGCTAACCGACCCGTTCAACGTTTGGTGCCGGGCGTTTTTGAGTTTCTGCAAAACACTTCGGGCGGTAAGAAGTAAACCGACCGTAATCGTAATAATCCGTAATCGGGTGCGTGATTTCCTCTCTCTGATTTGAATACCGTTGTGTTTTTTTTTGACCTCGGCACCTCACTACTCCTCCACAGCAGCAGACCGCTAAAATGAGCCTCTCCCGAGTCATCTATCGACGGACTTCCGTCAGGTTGAGACCCTCGAAGGCGGCCCTTTGAAGCCCACCACATATATGCGGCACTTCACCAACCGGCGGACGGTCATTTGGTTTCGTCTTCTTCTCTTCTTCACTGCAGCGCCGGAAGTAAACGCATTAGAAGGAGTCCCTTGAATAAGGTCCACACCTTGCGGCTAGACATGAATCAAGGTACCGCCATGATTCACCGACCGTCGCGTGAATCGACGGACGCCGTNTAGTATGTTGTAAACTCCTGGAACACATCATTTGCAAACACCTGTTGAATAACCTGGAAAGGCATAATGTCTTCACCCCGTTCCAGCATGGATTTCGACAAAACCATTCGTGTGAAACTCAACTCCTAGTCACAATGTATGACCTGGCAAAATATCATGACCAGAAATTGCAAGTCGATGTGGCAATCGGGTAAAAGCGGCCGAGATGGGTTTTCTCCGCAGGGTGGCTGGTGTCCCCCTTAGGGATAAGGTGAGAAGTTCGGTCATCCGGGAGGGACTCAGAGTTGAACCGCTCCTCCTTTTGCGTCGAAAGGAGCCAGTTGAGGTGGTTCGGGCACCCAGTTAGAATGCCACCTGGGCGCCTCCCTAGGGAGGTGTTCCAGGCACGTCCCGCTGGGAAGAGACCAAGGGGTAGACCTAGGACCAGGTGGAGGGATTATATCTCTTTGCTGGCCTGGGAGCGCCTTGGGATCCCCCAGTCAGAGCCGGTTGATGTGGCCAGGGAAAATAAAGTTTGGGGCTCTCTGCTGGAACTGCTACCTCCGCGACCCGACCACGGATAAGCGGGAGAAGATGGATGGATGGATGGATGTGGCAATCCTTGATTTCTCAAAGGCTTTTGACACGGTTCCACATAAGCGCCTGTTGCTAAAGCTGGCCCACATGGGTATAACCGGCCCAATACTTGATTGGACCACAACCTTTCTTATAACAAGTAGTTGTATAAGGGGTGAAATCAAGTACAGTTCAAGTTGACTCTGGTGTCCCACAAGGCACTGTGCTGGGTCCATTGCTTTTCTTATGCTACATTAATGACCTACCGTCACATGTAGCATCTACAGTGCGGTTATTCGCGGATGACTGCCTGCTCTACAGGCCTATTAAAAATGGAAGTGACTAAGAAGACCTACAGGGTGACCTGACTAGACTTCAGGAATGGGCTAACACTTGGGGAATGTGCTTTAATACTAGTAAGTGCTACGTCCTACGAACAAGCAGATCAACAAACCCGCACTTTAAAAACTATACTCTATGTGGCCAGGTGTTAAAAGAAGTGACCCACCAGCCTTATCTTGGGGTAGAAATCCATAACAACCTGAAATTTGGCCAACACATTGGCCAAATTGTAACACAGGCAAAACCGTTCGCTCGGCTTCCTACGCCGGAACCTGCGACGCTGTCCCCAGAAACTGAAGGAGATAGCTTTTGTGGCCCTAGTACCAGGGGCGGACTGGCCATCGGGACGCTCGGGACGAATCCCGATGGGCCGGTACTAAAGTGGGCCGGTCGGACGATGTGGGCCGGCCGGTAACCGGCAGGGCTCGACATTATAACTGGCCCGCTGGCCCGGAAGAACTATTTAGACACCCCGGGCCAGCATAACGTACTTTCCACTTGCCCGCTCGGGCCACTAAAAATATTGCTTTAAAATAATTGTCCTGTGGTATTGGTATTTTGACTAGCAATTTAGTTAAATTGTTTCGTTTATCAACGCTACAACATAGAGTTCCGTGAGTCGGTTGTCGTTGTTGGGGGAAAAGCAAACAGCTGTTTGCTGCAGAGCGCAGCGGGAGCTCCTTCACTACAGAGTATCGCGCCACCTAACCATTCGCCAAAATGTTTTTAATACCAGCGGTAACCGGCCAAGCGCCGGGCAAAAAACAATCTTAAAATAAAAGAAAGTTACCGGAGGAGTTAAAGGAGAGTGACAGGGAGCATGAGAAGAAGAGGGAGAGAAAGTTTCAGCCAGCTTGATCGATCTATTGGCTTCTAGTGGTGCAGTGACGCGTCCTAAAACCCTTTTTTATAATCTATCGATTAGATTTATGATTTGAACATTATAAAAGTAGGGTAGACATGTGGAGATTATCCGGCTGAACAAAACGTGCATTTATCTAACAGGTTTGTTTTCCACAGACCTTATTTCCAGCTATTTTCCAAAACCCTGTGGAGAAATCCCATTGCTTTTTGTCGAGGGAACCAGCAGCTTACTTCCTGGTTTAGGACGCGTCACTGGCTGCACCTCTCAATATGATGCCAATATAAACAAGGTCTTCTGTCGGCTCTGTACATCAATGCCGACCTATGCTGACAAGTAAGTGAAGAGTAGACAATATAAAGGTATTGGCGAAATGTCCCAGCAGTTTAGGATAATGAAGGGTCTATCAAATCAATTACATAGCCATTACATGTCTAACTCCTAATGACAGGAAGGCAGAAAGTGCATTATACAAATAATAATACTCATAATAATAGCAGACATTTTTTAACAATGACCACAATATCACTCCTACGCCTACCTAATATAGGGCCGTTTCCTCTTCACCGAGGTGATAGGGCTGTCTAAAAAGTCTAAACACTTGTTATAAAACTCTCTTTACCAATAAAAACACATAGATCTTTTACAAAATCTAGAAACCTCAAAGTAGAGTATTGTTTTACCTCGGTTTTTTGTTTTCACAACGTTAAATTATTAAAAACAAGTCACATGTAATATGAAACATGCATGTTGTAAGAACTTTATTAGTCAATGAAGGAGTTAAAAGTGGAGTAAAAGGAGGGTTAACAAGGTATAAAACCAATAANTTTTTGGACGAATGCTCCGGGCCAGTGGTTACAATGGTGGGGCCAGTGATAATGCCAGTGGCATTTCACCCTTAATGTCTACCTCTGTGGTAAGTCACTAGCACCGAGGTGGGCCGGTGGTACCGAAGTGGGCTGGTCGAGAGTCCCGGGCTGATTTGCAGTCCCAGTCCGCCCCTGGTTTTCACTATGAGTAATGTTTTTTTTTTAGGCGGACATTATAATTTACATGCTTTTACTATGTTCCATCTGAATTTACTTTAAAATAAAAACATCTAGATTGATTCTGACATTTCTACATCAAACTCACAGATGTAACCTTGCTTTGAGAGAAAATATTATTAATTTACCCCTTTTAGAAGTGNAGTGATAATATAATGCCAGTGGCATTTTACCATGCATTTTACCCTTAATGTCTACCTCTGCGGTAAGTCACTAGCACCGCGGTGGGCCGGCGTTACGGAAGTGGGCCGATCGAGAGTCCCGGGCTGATTTGAAGTCCCAGTCCGCCCCTGCTTGGAATTTAAAAAGACATTTCATTGATTGGCAATAGGTGGGAGTGGATGGATTCTTTGCACTTTTCAAATCATTTCAGGGTCACACTAATTGTTCGTTCATTGTGAAAGCCTTTAGATTATGTTGGTGGTGTTGAGTGTTAAAGAGCCGTGGCATGAATACTTTGAATGAACTAAACAATTAGCTTTTACTAGATTTAAAGGTCTGATTACATATGGAAAGTACTTGTACATGTGATTTTAGCAACATGACTAATGATAGCAGTTTACCTAACGTTATGCCCCAGAGCAAGGCACAACTTTAGAAATCCCAAAAAAACTACAAACCCTGATCTGACTGCTATGGTAAAGGCAGGGTAAAACAGGGTTACCTATTGATCCAGAGTAGTAAAAAAAAAAAAATATCAGTCCCATTCAAGCCCTTGCCGAATGAGTTGCTGATTAAGCGTATCACCACCAGGGTTAGCTTTCTGAATGTTGCAGTTCAATGGAGTTGTGGTGTCTGGAGTCTTTGGCAAACTTCCCACACCGGAGCCGTCATGCCTGCAGGTGAACTAGTTTTATCTCCCACCCTACGCAGCTTTTCAAGTCTCCCTTACATGTTTTCCCTCTTTAAAGGTTTCTCTGAACTTAACTTCACTATGGCCTGGTGGATACCAACATGTACCCTCTCTCAAGAGGTTAGCTCGAAACTCTCACGTTCCTTTCAACCTATCCAACCTAACCTTTACAATTTTAAGGTCAAGGCCTATCCATATAAAAATAATATTTTAAAAGAAAATAAACCTCTGTATCTTAAAGTGGACCTATCATGCTATATTTTAAACATATATTGTAGGGCCATACCTATACAAAACATGTCTGAAGTTTTGCTGTGAAGTTCACCCATTGTAGCCATGCCTCATACTGCTCATACTTCAGACATGTTTTGTATAGGTATGGCCCTACAATATATGTTTAAAATATNTGATTTGATGAGGCCCGAGCCTAGACGCCAAACTCAAACTATATGCTGCTTATAATAAACATATTAAGAAACACGTGAGTTGTCTGACTGAACTAAACAACATGCTTGTATATGCTTCCTGCAGAAGGCGGGAAATCAGAAGACTTCTGTCATGGCTGGCAGTAGAATACATTATTCATCAATTGTGAAAAAAGAAAACATTGGGTATGCCTAACTTTTTTAAACTCTCCATAAACGTGCTGATATATGGGTCAATTTCAGGTACATTATCACATTACCCAGACACAAGCAATAACATAAAACAAATCCAACCAATTAAAGATAAATACACCTAGTTTGAGCTCTACCTGTGACGTTGAGCTTTTGGCTATCGCTGTTTCTGCTCTTGTCCTTCACTTTGACGCGACACTCATAACTCCCAGAGTCAGCTGCCCGGGCCGGGTTCAGCTCATACACGAGTGAGTCCTCTGTGGTGGTGGAGGAGTGGATGGGGACGTCGTCTCGTCTGAGCTGGAAAGTGTGTGTCAGGTGAGGGATGTTGTCATGGCTGACTCTGACCTGGCAGCGCAGGGTCACCGGTGTCCCGCTCTGAACGGTGCTGCTGGGTAGGATTTTAAGGCTGACGGTGTCTATAGTGTATGCTGCGAGTACAAATACACAAGTAAATAGAGTAAGAAACATGCACAAGAAATAATAATAAAGACTGCATGTCTCGTTTATTAAACCAACATCAGGGGCTGATAATAATACAATACAACAGTCTGGGTCTATTATTCTCTCCACAATAAAGGTGAAGGAAGGCGCTCCCCGGCCTCCAGTCTACTGCACAGTAAGCAGGAGCGGCTGAAGGAAGGAAAAAGCTTCAACAAACAGCGTCTGACCCTCTCATCACTACTGGGAGAGCAGTGTTGATTTATCCCAGCTTTTGCTCTCCTTTAGCAACAACAGCTTGGTGTACCCTGCCTCTACAGGAACCAAGCAATCACTTAGTCCACATCCTGAAAGTACTGTTGTTAGTTTGGGCTAACTGATGTACAGTACAGCAACTGAGGCAGTGAACGACTTTGTTTACTCCATCATTTCCAGTTTAATGAGTTAGATTAAATCTGGGGTTGCGTCTGGAAAATCTGGACAAGAGTGTTATTTCAAATCAAACAGTTTCATACTTTCTGTAGAAATAGTACAAACGTAGAGAGACAGTTCCTTCCTTCAAAGCTGTGGAATAAAAGCTTTAGGCCAGGGGTGTCAAACTCAATTTAATCGCGGGCCACATCAGCATTATGGCTGCACTCAAAGGGCCGGTTGTAACGTATATATAAATATATATATAAAATAATGTATTATATTACATTATTGCCTCTGCATTGGATAATTATTGGATAGGGTAATAACTTCATAATTATCTACGTCTGAAAGCAGAAGTCTAGGGCGAATAATTTCTCTCTCTTCAGTGAGAATGTCACAAAATGATTTAAAAAGAAAAGCTGGAAAAAAAGTCAAAATCAAAAAACAGAAGTGACATTTAAAAAAGAAGTACAATTTAAAAAATAGAGTCAAATTCTGAGAAAATTGCACATTCATAACATAAAAAAAAAGTCACATTCTGAGAAAAAAAGTCTAAATTGAGATGCATTGTGGGACATGTAGTTTATGGACAACATGCTTCTGTAAATCGGCATGTAACCGTATAATAAACATATAATATTCTTTGCAAGCTCTTGTGGGGCCACATAAAATGAAGTCACGGGCCTGATTTGGCCCCCGGGCCTTGATTTTGACAGCCCTGCTTTAGACTGTTAGATTATTAAGTAAAATACACATAAAGGTATTGCTCTTTTAAAGGAATAGTTATTTGTCCTCTTGCAGAGTTAGATTAGAAGATATAAACCACTCTGCATGCTTAATGTCATGCTACAGCCAGTAGCTTGTGAGCGTAGCTTAGCATAAAGAGTGGAAAGAGGGTGAAACAACTAGCTTAAAAACATTCTACCAGCACATTTAAAGGTCCCATGTCATGCTTTTCCGGTTATTACCCATCCCTTTGTGTGTTATGAAGGTTTTTATGCATGTAAACGGTCTGCAGAGTCAAAAACCCTCAAAGTACACTCTGTAGCGAGTAAAACTCTAACACAGTCTATGCGGCCCCAAAACGCCTCGTTGGAGATTTCTCATTTTCCATTGTTTACTTCCTGGGTACTGTGACGTGTGAATACCCAGAGGCCACACCCTCTGCCAGCATTTCACGAAACAAAGCTTTCCAAACCTTTCAGCGATTAATGCCGGATATGTACAGCGTAGGGCACTGAAGAACGATGCTGTTCCTACTTTGTTTGGACCAGCGGAAGATTCGGGTACACAACCTGTAAGTATTCATTGTTGTTTGTGTATTTATGATGTTTAAAACAAACAAGGTATCTACCACGACTGTTTAAATGGATAAACGTTATTCGGGCTGCTAAGTTGGGATCGGCGAGAAATGCTCTCCGCAGACCCATTCTCAGTGTTTGTGTGAGCTCAGGATGAGTTTCGCTTGTTCTCGCTGTATCGCCGACCCGGAAGACTGTCCGCTCCTCGCACTAGATCGCAGCAATGAGCCTCGCAACTTCCCGACCAATCAGAGCACACTGGGCTCACAGGGGGGGGGGAGCTCCAACAAGCCGTTTAGGATAGAGAGTGAATACCGGTGAATACACATACTTTACAGAGATGCTGTATGAGAAACCAATGTGAGTTTGGAAAATTGCACAATATAAATCTATTCTAGTAGACCTCAACAATGGAATTATGATCAGTAGAAATGGCCATGACATGGGACCTTTAAGGCTCACCAACTAACATGTAAGTCCTATTTTGTTCAATCTCTGCAATACACCTAAGTATAACAATTACAATTTGCTATTTGAGCTTTAGAGGTGCTTTTCCCCTCTTTCCAGTCTTCATGCTAAGCTAAGCTAACCAATTGCTGGCTGAAGTGTCACATTGAGCGGGCGCACATGAATGGTTTCAATATGCTAATCTAACAAAGTGAGTTTCTCCAAAATGTCCAATTATTTCCTCATAAAATTGACTGCCTTTATAGCCACCTAGGAGCTCCAGATAAACACTGACACAACAAAAAAACACGAAGCATTGAGACAAATGCAGTTTGAAAGCTATTTAAAAATCGAAAGGCTCATTCAAACTCATGCTGATTTGAAAGATTACCCAGCTTCACCTCCAACTGCTAAAAATAGCTTCAATAGATCTTACAAAATACTTGAAAATATCAAGGAGGCCAGCAGTGCATGCTACAATGCCCACTTCCTGCAAAAAATAACTGTGCCAGGTAAAAATAACTTTCTCATCTAATACAGCAAAGACTGGATAACCTGAAACTGTCTCTTCAACCCTCTAGACCAATTAGTAACCAATAGTTAAAAATAATATACAGTCCAATGAAGTTCTACTTACACGACTGTCCTCTGGCACACTGCCCTGTGTGAGGAGAAAAAGACAGAAAAGAAAGAAGTGAGAATCACCAGATGAGGTTTAACTAAGGGGAACATCCTTTATCCTTTGCAGCGCAGCAGTGGGTCCTTACAGGAGTGCAGGAGGCAGGTGAGAAGCAGCAGCAGCATCAGGTTGGTGGGTCTGGAGTCTGTCCTGAGTGATGGTGCTGGGAGATTAAAACCCAGCCGCAGAGGGCCGCCGGACAGAGGCCAGGAGGGCAGGGAGGGGGACGAGGGAGTGCCGTAGGAAGGGAGAGGCGGAGGAACAACTCGTAGTGTTTCGGGCGGTGATGGTGGGGGGGGTGTTCCTCGTCTTATCATTACACACTGCTGCTTGACTGAACAGGAAATGGCAGCTACTTCCTCAGGAATCTAGCATTTTCTGCCTTTCTCAGTTTTTCCTCAACATGGATCAGTCAGGGTATTTCTTAAAAAGTTCCATAATTAAAAGGTGTTCTTTACCCCCAAGTTATCATTTGATAATCTCAATAACTCCTCATGTGTTACTTTGAACGCATGAAGAAAACCAAGAGATGCTTAATGCCTAAAACTTATTTAAAAAAAGCGAATAAACATAATTTAAGAGTACGATAGCTTGCCTGATCAAAATGCAATGTTTGTTTATGTTTTTGTCATGGTTTTGGATTTTTGTTTTCATTTTCCACCTTTTGTTTTGAAATGTTTTCATCTTTGTGTCTGTCTGATCCTACTCCCTGGCCGTTTCTCAATCGCGAGGATACTGGCTTGGTAGTCGCATACTTCCAAGTCACTTCCTTCAGAAACGAAGCAAGTATAACTTCCAAGCCAATGCTTCGGAAAACAAAGAAGAATGGAACAGGCTAACAAGTGTGCCACTCTCTCTAATAGTTTCAACATAAACTGTACCGAAAATGAATACCTCACGATGTCTATCTAATTATGAACTTGCTTTACTTTCATGGAACACATTTTTGGTGATAACAAATGCAACAAAGTAACATATTTACCAACACATGTTCTACGCCACTACATACTTACATTTAAATGTGTGCTGTGCTGCGTCGGTTCAGCCATTCTCCGCAAGGGTTTTTGAAATTGGTCCGTGCGCAAAGCATTGTGGGGATTTGAAGGACGTGAAGTCTACCCATGTGCAGCCTCGAAATTACCCCCAAACCAAGGACGTGGCCTCGGTGGAATTCCAAGTATGCTGGAGATTGGAACAGTCCTTCGGCCCATGTGCTTGACTTCCTGTCGTTAGTTTCCCTCCTGTGTCTGATGGTGCCTCATTGTGTTCACCTGTTGCCCTTGTGTTTCTGCCTCCCCTGCCAGCTGTGTCTTGTCCTGTGATTACCCTTCTGTGTATTTAGTCTTGTCTTCCCCTGTGCTCCATGTCTGTTCGTCGTCATTTCATGTCCCTGTCACCCATGCTTGTCCGTGTCTCCTGCCTGTTCCCGTCTGTAAGTTTGTTCCTGTCTGTCGTGCTCCCCGGTTTTGTTTCTGTTATTATTTTCTCCTGCATTCGGCTTTTGATAATAAAGCTCGGTTTTTGTTACCTTACATTTTTTTTTTGTCCTTTTTTTAAACTGCACTTGGGTCCCATTTTCCACACACCCTGACAGTTTGTAACCACAATGCATGAAGTGAGCATAAAAAGTAGTTTTGTGTGAGGGTAAATAAACAGATGTTTTCATTTAGTTTAACTGTTTATGACAATCCCCAAATGCACTTCCATTCATCAAGACTTTCCATTTTTGTATAACTTGTCCGTTTTTTCTTTAAGCAAATTATCCTTTTGGGATTTAAGGATAATAACCATTTTGAGCTAGGCCGGAAACATTTGGTAACATCAGAGACTGGATTGTTGCTCTCCAGGCTTTAAAACAACAAAGATCAGGAATTATGTAAGACCCTAACGGCTCTGCAATGCCCACAATCTCTTAAAACCTCTTAAATTCTTAATGTCTGCAGATTTTTTCGCTGAACTGCAGCTAATACTACCGAGTCATGATCCAAATCTCTAATGAAAATATATCCAAACATTCAGTGTTTTGATATACACACCACCTTCCACCACATACTTAATACTCTCCTCATCCAGTGCTCCTGATAAAACTGTGAGATGAAGCTGTGAGCCAATGAATCATTAATAGGATACAAACTTAGAGATGAGAGATGATTTAAACATGATCAAGTGTTTGGGCAATATGGGGAGAAATACACAACATAAGGGAATGTCAGATTAATTATAGCTTCATCTTGAGATATCAGTCATGCACTTAATTCCGTCAATGAGAAAATTAGCCGTGAATAGGCAGGCATTATTGTAAAACAGGTGTAGATTAATCTTTTAACAGATATTGTAGTTGTCACGGATGTTTGCCCCGTCAAATTAAAGGCCTTATGCTATTGGATTTCTAGGAAACTATTCTCAACAGAGTATATTTCCAATTATAGCACATACTGGTGGGAATTAAGCCTTTTTTTGTCACAATCACATGCATATTTTAATGCTGGGATTGTGGTTGCATTTGCTTTTAAACTCCAGATGTACGGATGCAGTGCCGAGCAGCATCTTGCAGTCCTCAACTGTGACCACTAAGAGCTGCTGAAGCCTAACAGGAAGAAGGTCTGCTCTGCGGCTTTATCTGCAGAATACTCCCAGTCGCTTTCATTTGTGCCACATTTTATAAACAACAAATGTTTTCAGGCAGTACACAAGAGCTTTTTATCTTCTACAGAGCTGCAGCAGAGGTGACCTTGATGGGAGACCGCCATGTTCTTCCAACAGAAACTGTACTATTTGACTAATGCTAATAACTATGAATGGTACCAGTCAGAAACAGTAAAGAATCAGGCTGTTTCCTGAAGCGTGTGTTTCAAGAAGTTTCTAGGTAATCAAAGCATTTCTAGCTAAACAAGCGGATGGTGCAATTGACAATAGGTCTATTAGAGTTCATACCGCCTCCAATAAACATTTAAAAACACAAAAAGAACGTAAAGTAGGACGTTCAAATAATGTGTCAGCTTGCCATCTTTATCCAATTAGGTAAAGTTGTTTTCATTGAGACATTCATTATGTATTCTTGAGTCCTCTCAAAGCTCATCTTCAAATCTAGGTCTGCATTAGTAATCATAACAGTACTTTGCCAAACATCTACCGCCATTTCAGTGTTCCTCTTAATATTATTCAGAAATCCAATACACAGTCTACTTTGAAAGTTGTGTTTACCTGGTCAGTAGTCGGGTGCTGACCATGCCAACAGGTTGTTGCCCTACACTAGCATGACAGGGGTCGTTAGAAATGTGATTGTTTTTGATACAAATGGCCCATTGCAGCCCCTCATACAGCTCTGCCTGTACCCTAATCTGCTCACCTCTTCATTTCCATTGAATTAGCATTTTTGACTGATCCCTAGAGAGAGTGAGTTTAATTGTACATCAGTGGGATACACACTCAGCGGTGGAGCAGAGTTTTGCAGCTGGTTGTGTCTCTGTTAGGGCTGGATAATGGCAATGATGTGATAACTTGACATTATGAACTGCAATTATTTTGTCTTCCTGACACATCAGCTTGATTTCTCCTGCTTCAAAATGCACCTCACTCATCCAACTGACTCATCAGGCTGGATGATATTACCTGCATTTGTTTCCTAAGGGTGATCCAGAATATTTGACTTTTAAGACAATTTGATTCAAGGAGACTAATTTGACTCCCAACCTCGCAGTTTAATCATTGCAGCAGTGGGAAATTGGTTTTCTGAAACAAAGGATCATTCTGTTCGAGTTATATGGTGGCTGAATGGCTCACAATGACTTTTTTTTTTAACAATAAAGCCTACGTATCAGTATCAGCCTTTTGATAGTCAGTCAATCCTCACAGTAAATACAGAGTTAAATCCCAGATCAAATGCACGCTAAAGGGTCTTTGAGCATGTTTTCTCTCAGTGATTGTGATGTTATGTTAAATGTTTGTTGTTCATGTTTTGTTTCTATGTTGATGTTACACATGGAGCTGCTGTGATGCAAGTCAAATTTCAGACTTGAGCTATCGTATAATAACATTTCGAAAATAACTCACATGCTTCCCATCACACGCCTTATTAAGCATCATGAAATCACTATGTAAAATCATTAAAATATGCATATTTGCCGCATTTTCGGAACAGCCTTTGGCTACTGTTTCAAACTCAAATAAGCACAATGTATAATTAATTTTGAATTTATGAATGTTTTTCTGTCAAGATTTGCAAGGGGAGTTGCATAGAAACACCTGTTAAGGGCTTGCAGATGTTTATCTATTATTTGTAAAATGGTACAATGAGGGGAAGATGAAGTTTTACAACCACAAAAAGCAAGTAGGCTAGAAATCTGTTCTCACAGTCTGTCTATGAGTCAATCCCCTCTGCCATATTTTAGTACTAGGCTATGGAAAGTGCCGCACCAACACCAACAGTGATGTCCATTGTTCTGAAACAACAGCTTAGCAATAGCCACATGTATCAAGGCCAAATGTGTTGTTGTTTTAATATTTCTCTATCGATGCATCATTCTCAAAAAGACAAGGATCAATGAGCAAAACCCCACCTAAAAAACATGATTCAGCGATAGGCAGGACTTGAACAATCAGATTCGACTTTGTCAGTTTTTGTCGGGACAGCCCTTGTGTTTTCATGACTGTAAAGAGGGTGTTGGATTGAAGGGAGTGATGGATGGTGGCCACGCTGGTACCATTGACACCGTCAGTTTCCTTTGGGTCCAGAGCGGTGATTGATGTCTTCGCCCTGGGCTCCATCCTGCCAGCCCAACAGGTTCTGGCTCCGCTGCACACTGTAATATGGATCCCCGCGTGTTGAGAGTCAACCACTGCAATGATCCATATCAACACAAAACATCAGATGAAGCCAGAGACAGCATGAGAAACAGCTTCCTGAATGTGTTGCGTATAAAATGAACGGTGCTGTTGTCTCTTTGAATTACACAAAGACATTCAACACATGTTGGAAGAGATAAGTATAAAACTAATTTGGACTTCATTTAGGTCTATGGGAAATGGGGATGGATAATAAAAAACTTAATTGAACGACATGAGATGGGAAATATGATTCTGCTTCAAGGCAAAAGATCTTCAGGGACTAATTACAAGCACTCTGTAGAAGATACAGCCTGTGCTGTTAGAGTTTTAGGGGACATATATTGGAACACATTGTTTAATACGACAAGATACGAATTGTATGTGGGAGAGGAGTGCAAATCACTCTTTATATAATTAATGGTAACACTTTCTATGAAAACTACATCTTAAGTGTGTAAAAGGGGCTTTCTTAGAGAAATATAATGTCTGTAATATGCTTCATGATGACTACACTCATTTACACACACTGTGCTTTCTGATGCACAATATCAAAAGTCATAAAGATGTGACATATTTTGAATGATTAGTGCCTTAGATAGAGGTTGTCTGATGGGGCTTATAACGCGTTATGACTGCCTATACTTACTCAATACTCAATAACTGTCATTATTGGTGGTAAGCAAAATGAGGTTTCAGAGAAGAATGTTGAAAACAGTACGACAAAAAGTGATTTTTGCTGCTTTAAGCTTTGTGATTTCGCCATCATGGTAACAATAATAAACAAATATTTAAGGTCCTTTGCTCTCGCCTTAGGACGTTGGACATAAACGAATAGTTTTTTGCGGTACTGGCTGAAAGGCGAGTGTCCTAAAACTTTATTTGCGACTTTCCACAGCAATTTCAAAATGTGACTATGTGAAATAGTAAATGGCACTATATATATGTAAGACTTTAAAGTGTTTGCAGTCTGCAGATCTATTTGACTTACTAATGCTTACTTCACAAAGCCACTCTCCATCTTCTCCTCCCTGGCATGGTGTCTTTTGACAGAGTGCAACCGGCTTCCTCCCCAGAGAGTCCCTGGGCCTCACATCGTGGCCGGTTGACCCAAGACTAGAAACACAGTGGATGAAGGACGACATGGAGGTGTTTCTGCCTCCGGCACAACCGCCTGCAGGAAGGATGGAGCGTGTTGCTACACGTCAATGCTTTGAGGATACGAGACCCAAAAAAACTCACGCCAACCTCAACTCCACCTTTCTTCCACCAGCTGTCTGTCTGTTCAACTTTCATCACTGTTCTGTTTCACTAATCCAACCGACAGGACTTTAAATTCCCCCTCTTTCTCTTCCTCGCTCCTTTCCCAAAATGTTTTCTCTCAACTCTTCTTCTGTATAAATAGGTCTTATGTCTGACTTTCTCCCGCTTTCTGTCTCCTCCTGTCCCCCCTCGCTCCAACCACCTAATTTCTGTTGAATCAATAATAAATGATCTGAGAGGCTTGGCTGTGACAGGCTCTCTGCATCGACTCTCTCAGGGTTACTGAGGAGAATCAGACCACGCTCCAGGCCTCTGGTGCAGCTTTACAGTAGGAATATGAAGCAGGGGACACACAAAAGAAAAGTCATGCTCATTGTTCCGTACAGCAGGTCATTAACAGCGAGCTTTCACGGATGTGTGCATCACAGCCTTCAAACCTCCTGAATGTATCCATGGCGTGCAGAATGAGCTCCATCTATAACTCCACAGGGGGCTATTGCTCTGAGAAGCCCGCTGTGAGCTCTCTCCCCACAGAAACCTGGATTCAAGGACGACTCTGTTCACACGCTGGTTTAGACATGAGCCTAATTCTTTCTCAATCTCAGCCCTTTTTTTTTAAACTGTCAGGCCCTTTACAAATCCACTCTGCTGAAGTGTCCTTTAGCAATTCACTCCAGGCTCCTCTGTGGCAGATCCTAGCGAGGCAAAGAGCCGATCACATGTGTTGGGACTCAACATCTATTATTCAGGCGTCGAAGAAGAAAAAACGAATCAATTATTTTGAAACAGTGTTTTTAGATGGGCAAAAAGTTTAAGTCTTTGAAGTTGCTGCACAGCTCTTAAGACAAATGTAGCACACATCTTAACAACATTCCAGGACATCTGCAAAAGAAAAGGCTAATTGCTGTGTGTTTTCATTCACTAGTGTTACACAAATATAAGGAGTTGGTCGGTTGATTTATGAAGATAAATGTAGTGTTTTAGGGTCTTGTTATCAGTGCAAGCAAAACAGCACAAAAAAAGCCTTTTGGAGGCAAAACCACAAACCCAACAGGAAGTCGGCCATTCAGATTTTTATGTGCACTTTTACCGTGGCTCATTTGAACAAACTTCTACCACAGTTTTCATCCGATCGACTTCAAATTTGGCCAGTGTCATTTTAAGAATTTAACATGTTACTCTCCATCTAACGCCTTGTTGTGGCATAACAGGAAGTTAAGATAACTTGACCATACATACATACCCCAACATGCTCCAAGAGTCACAATCTTAGTTTTATGTCACAGTTTTAGTTTGGTCCGTCTTGTCATGGTTTTATTTTTGCTATTCTGTTCTCCCTGTGTCTTGTCTTCCTCCCTGTCGTTAGTTTCCCTGGTGTGTCTGATTGTCTGATTGTGTTCACCTGTTGCCCTTGTGTTTCTCCTTCCCTGCCCGGCTGTTTCTCGTCTCGTGATTACCCCTCCCTGTATTTAGTCTTGTCTCTTCCTGTGTTCGGTGCTGGTTCATTATTTGTCGTTCATGTCTCCCTTCATGTTGGTCACAGTCACCTTTTGTTTGGATGCTGCCTCGTACATGGATTCTTGTTTTTTCAGCTTTTGAAAAATAAACCTCGCCTTTTGTTTCTTTTTTAAACCTGCTTCCTCCTCAATCTGCATTTGGGTCTTATTTTTCCCCAACCGTGACACCAAGTTTCACATGGATGGTAAGAAGCCTAAAAACATGTACACTAAAAAAGGTAGAACATTCTTAAAAAAGTACTTTACAAATACGCAGAAGTTTTCTTGTTAAAGTCAAGGCTATATTCACTCATCCACATGCCCTTTGTACTAAAAGTATCAAAACAAAAAACAAAACTTAAACAGTGTTGTTTGACTCAAACATTTGGATATCCGTGAGGCATCCATAGGTAGAATCAGACCGGAGAACAGAGGCGAGCAGCCGCAGGTAGCACTGCTGTGAGAGTGGGGCAAACATCTCTAAATAGCCTCCACAGAACAAGAGGCTCCCCAGAGAGGAGAGTCTTTCTTTGGTTTCTCGTACATGGATGGATGCTGGTTCTTCTTCAAAGTAAAGTGCTGACACAATAAAGTCAGGAGAAGATTCTGCACATCTATAAGGGGAGGCAGAGAGCGTCATGATCTTTTATGCAGGCCTATTGTCTGAGCTCCATCAACGCTCCCTTCTCAGATACTCACAGAAGATCGTAGTTTTGCTTCCTGTTTTCAAAAATATATGGATTGTATCTCCTTCTGTAAGTATCACAAAAATAGACATTATGCAGCATTAGCCAGGGAACTTCTCATCTCCCAAAAGAGCGCAGGTAGACCTCGGTTAATCTTGCTGCTTGTGATTGATGCATACATTTAACCTCAGTGTTTAGCTCAGTTTGAACCCAGAGGTCTCCTCACAGAGCAAGGACATCTGGCAGAACCCACTCACAATCAATATGAGCATTATGTAAATGTAGCGGCTCTGCTCAGGACTCATTTAGGGTTATACAAACAGTAAATATGTGTGTGTGTGTGTGTCAGAGGGTTTTCTAAAGGAATAAACCAGGAATACTGAAATGTCCCAGAATGCAAACGTGTTTTCTGTCCCAGTTAAACTATGAAAACACTCAGCAAATACATATAGGAATACTTTTGGAAGCACAAGGCTTGACATTTTTGCTTATTTTCTTAAATGTCAATAACGGCCCATTTAATAAAAGGAAAATACCAGCACACAGGAGAGCAGCAGTTGGAGAGAAGTGTTTTAAAAGCAGAGGGGAATTTGGGGGGAAAGTAATTTATTACAGTGAGTTAGCGTTGCATAACTCCCTGCGTTGGCCTTATAGCAGAACAATGTGTCTCATTTGGGGGGAACACTAATTAGCTGGAAAAGAAACTGGGATGAAATTAAGTTAAAATGGATGTTCGAGGCTGTGAATCGCCCTCTGCCACCTCTTGGTAAACTCAATTACATCAGGGTTTTTAGGTGAATGCATTTATCTCAGTGGGGCATACATTATAGAGCAGTGAGTTTTTTAGTCTTCAGAAAACAAGTCAATCAAGTATGGAGGAAAAGGCGAAAAAAAAGCCTTATTTCCTGTCACATGGACCCAGGATCGACTTCAGGAGGGCAATTAAATGCTCAATCTCTGCAGCACCATGAATAATTAAGGTCTTAAGAGTAGATGTACACATGCTAAGTGTAATGTCACTGTGTGCAAAGGAAAGGAAAAGTCTATAGATAGTTATTTTTAAACATCCTAGAGTCAATAGAGTTGTTTTTTATACTTAGAAATGATTAAAACATTGTTGTTTCCGTTTTCCAAGGTTTAGAAAAGCATTTAAAGCTGCTAACGGATATTCTCAAAGATAGGTCCCCTTTAATGTTTGTGGGTTTAAGGTGTTGTATCACTTTGACAGTGATACAACACCTTAAACCCACAAACATTAAAGGGGACCTATCATGCTAAATGCACTTTTTAATGTATTTTATATATAAATATGTGTCTCACGCAGCGTCAGAAAATAAAACCCTCTCTCTTTTCCTCCGTACCCAAATCTTTTAAAAACGGGTGTACAACGAGCGGATACAGATTTGCTGCCGATCTGATGTCAAATCGGCAGGGGACCTACAGAAAGTTGCTGTCAGAAACAATGCCTGACGTGTTTTGGACGTAATCTCGTCTTTGTTTACATTAGCAAGCCTCGCTAACACTCAGAGCTAACCTGTACTGTAGAGCACATGTGTTTAAAAAGCAGGAAATAAAAAAAGAACTCACCTTGTGATAAACATGCGAGAAAAAGACATTTGAGCTCCATAACTGTTTCAGAAATAATCTTTGATGTGGTTTACAACAGGATGGCGTTTTATCACTGCAGAATTTAAATTTATCTCCGGTAGAATTCTGATCAGGCATTNCTCGGGCCTCATCACTCCACAGATTTACAAAGAACATTGAGTGATGATTGGATAACTATCCCCCGAGCCTACAGGTGGAAGCTGGGGTGGAAGCTGGGGTGGTGGTGGGGCAGGCGAGTAGCAGCAACATGAAACACAGCAGCAGCAGCATAGCGAGGCAGAGGCAGGAAGACCTGGCAGCTTCAATAGAGCGCCATGTTTAGGAGAATGTGTTTGGTTGGTTGTGAGAGGGACGAGGTGCGTCACATGTTAATGTATCATTGGTGCTCGAGTTGACTGCCTGAACTAGCTCGCAGGCTTCACCCCATTTAATATCTATCACAGTGAACTTTCTTGCTGCGTTATTATTTTGTAAAGTTATTCCTTGAAGAACGCTATGATTCTTTAAATGTGCTCTTAGTTTTGTTCTAGTAAACTCTAATGTTGAACAATTGGTAGGAGCTATAGGAAGAAAATAAGCAACCATTGTACTGTCTATGCTGCAGAAATGAAGATGTGAAGTTATTTTTAATGCGTTAAAAAGAATTCAAGCTGTTGGCATTCAAATTTTGGACGGTATAATTTATATTTAAGGGTATCTATTATCAGAAAAGGAATATAATACTCAGAAATATGCTTCATTCATGTATAATCATCTGAAAATAAGACTGATCACTGGACATTTAACATACAATCATGTTTTTTTTATTTTCCTGCTGCAGGAAAAAAAGGTATTTCGTCTTAGAAAAACAAACTATGTAAAGGATAATGTTGAACTTAATTATTCACATTATTTCGATATTGGGCTATAACACACAATTATGCGTATGACACATCAGATCCTCTTAGTTGGTGGTAATTTGAGACAGTTCAGATAACACAGAATATCACACACCTCATTCCCAGGCAGTTCAAACTATTATATCTGAACCAACAACATCATTATGTAGAGTTTGACTTGACTTTAACTCTGCCATTGACTTTTTCCTCTCCTCAGGCCTGCAGACCCCCATCCTGTATTTGAATAAGACTTCGCCCTATGGGAGTGAGGAGTTCACTGCCTCCTGCAGCGCTCCGGAGGAAAAAGGATCCCTCATCTTCCGTTTTTTCCAGAAATTAAGGAATGGAACGATTCGGAAGATAAAGCAGCCAGCGCCCACCGGGAACTCAGCAGAGACCACGCTAGTCCTGAGGGTGATTGGAGACAGCCATCTGTACTGTGACTATGAGGTCAACTTAGTTTCTGGGGTCAGACTCTCCAACAGCAGCGATGAGATTCCAGTGATAGTCAGAGGTGATTGTCTTCTACTGCAGTGATTCTCAAATGGGGGTACGCGGAACTCTAGGGGTACGTTGGGGTACTGCAGGGGGTACGTGAGATTTAAAAAACAAAACAAAAAAAAGTTAATAAAAAAAATACCATGAATGATTACAAAGATAATCTTAGTACAATAAGTTAAATAGAAAACACAATTGTATATAAAATATTCCTAGAACCACCAAGGGGGTCCTCATAAACATGTCAAATTTGTGTATTGTATTTTATAGTTTTGCATAATATATCATTTTGTTCATTGGTTTGTTAAACAGATATTACTTCAGTTGAAAAACTCCTTGGAAAAATCAGTTTTAAAAAAATGTCGTTATTTTTTTTCATGCATAAAATGAAAATATCTTTAGTTTTAATGCATGCATGAATGAGTTAATACATCACACACTGAAGGAACATCACTATATTGGAATTATTTATATAGGCTTTTTCGATCAAAAATGTTCGGGGTCGGTCAGGGGGTACTCGGCTGAGAAAATGTTTCAAAGGGGGTACATTACTGAAAAAAGTTTGAGAACCACTGTTCTACTGTATGTCTCCACAAGAAAATCTGATTGATAAAAGAAATGTGTTTGATTGACTTACATGCGTTGTTGTGTCTTGCAGAACTCTATATTTCCCCGATCATGAACGTGCTGCCCTCCCTTGAGGTCTATGAGGGTGAGGTCATAGAGGTGGTCTGCAAAGTGGTGAATCCACCCAAGAACGTTGAGGTTTTCCTGACAAGAGACAGGAGGATCCTCAAGCAGGCCCCAGTTAGCCTCATTCATCGATTCACCGCAAAAGAAGGTGACTCTGGGGAGCTTGTGTGCAAGGCGGAGTGGGGCAATGTGCACAAAGAAACCTATAAAACCATCAAAGTCAAAGGCAAGGACTGCATAACAGTTAGTTGAGAGATAACTTATACGACATTAAGTTATTTAAATCTATCAACTCCTTAACACGTTTAAGTATAATGCTTTTTTTTACTCTCCCTCTCCAACAGAGCTGTTTTCAAAGCCACAGCTGACAGTGGAGCCCGTCGACATTTTTGAGGGAGACCACTTCCAGCTGACCTGCTCTGTCTCCATTTATGTTCCCGAGAAGATCAGCAACGAAAGCATCAAGTTCTCCATCTACAAACATCACAAAGAAATCATCTCTTCAGACACTTACAAGGCTGTGGCGCAGCCTTCTGAAAACGGCAACTACACCTGCAAAGCCCATGCCACTTCCCTCACACATATAAAAGAAAGCCAAAAAGTTGTTGTTAAAGCGAAAGGTGAGTCATCACGAGCAGGAAATTGAGCATACTGCCTGTTTGGGCTTAGAGGAAGTGGACATTTTAATACAATGTGCAGATATTTTTATTTGATTCTTGCCTTTGTTTACGTTTTGGATGAAGCATCTACAAAAATGTAACCCTCATCATTGATATTTAAGTAAGAACATTTTGTAGGTGAAGTTGATGGATAGATAGATAGATAGATAGATAGATAGATAGATAGATAGATAGATAGATAGATAGATAGATAGATAGATAGATAGAAGTAGTGGTAGTAGCAGTAGTAATATAAGTAGTAGTAGTAACTTTAGTAGCTTCAGCAGTAGTAGTGGTAGTAGTAGTATTAGTAGTAGCAGTAGTAACTTTAGTAGCTTCAGCAGTGGTAGTGTAGTAGTAGTAGTAGTAGTAGCAGTAGTAGTAATATAAGTAGTAGTGGTAGTAGCAGTAGTAATATAAGTAGTAGTATTCTTCTAGTGCTTTTGACATTATGTGTCTTTGCATGGAAAGGAAGCAACACTACAATTTGCTGTTAACTTTCGTTATGTTTTATATGAAGCAATACAACCTTATTTTCTATGCTAACATTAGCGTTTATAGCTCCTAAGTATCTCCTCACAGTGCTGCAGGCCCGGCTCCTAACTCTTGTTTATCTGTGTCGTGTTCCTTTCTGTTGCTCTGACTAACTGGCTAGTTATCTTGTCCCCAGTTCCTGTTTCCAAGCCCATGCTGAGTGTGGTGGGGGGGACGCTGGTGTTGGGAAAGCACTTCCAGCTGCTCTGCCACAGCGACAACGGCACCCTGCCCATCACCTACACCCTGCTCTTCCCCGAGAGCCAGAACACGGTCGCCGTGGTGAACAATCCGGGGGAGCGTGCCATCTTTAACTCCTCAGCCATCTACAAGACTTTGGTCCTCAACAACTTCCTATGCCACGCAAAAAACAGCCAAGGAAGACCTCCAGAGGTGGGGTTAGGGCAGCAGCTGCTCCGCTCACACATCATAGGTGAGTGGAGTGACGCCTCATTCAAACAAGTTGATGTTAACATTGGAGACTGTAGAACCAGTAGTGGAAAAAAAAAAATGTTGTAGGTACTTGTACTTCACTTGAATATATATATTCATGTTATGCTACTTTATACTTTAGCTTTACCACATTTTGGTGGCAATTCTTTACTTTTTTTTACAATTTCAGTTAATAACTACTTTGCAGGTATGGATTGATAATACAGAATATAAATGAAACGATAAAGCATTATGTATTATTAGATGTTAAACTACCCAGCAGTATATCAAGTCATTTAAATAATCCCAACATTTCAAAGGGCAACATTGACATTAATGCATTAATAATAATGATAACACAAATATTTATTATTTTGAAATCTGATTATGATTATTATAATTATGACTTTTACTGTACTTTTATCTTATTACATTTAGAATGCAGGACTTTTACAGTGTAGTACTTCTACTTTTACTCAAGTAGAAGATCTGAGTAGTTCTTCCACCTCTGTGTAGGACTAACTTTACATTTAATCTCGTGCAGAGCCTGTCTCAAAACCAGTGTTGACCACGCTGCCCGGCGCGGGGGACATCTCCGAGGGACAGGACGTGACTCTCCTCTGCTCCGTCCAGAGAGGCTCGCCCCCCGTCAGCTACACCTGGTACCACACTGAGACGAAGGGCGCGCTCGCCTCCCAAACCTCCAACAACCTGGAAGGATCCCACAGTATCGGCGATGTCCGAGCGGAGCAGCGGGGGGGATACTACTGTGTGAGCAGCAACCCGGCCAACGAAACCAAACAGAGCCTCACTGTCACCATCACGGGTGTGTTCTAACTTGAGATAGTAGAGATGTTAGCAGAAATAATGGTCAAGGGTGTGATTCATGTTTGTCTATCTCTCTGAACCAAAATGGGATTAAGAGTGTGGTTTTATCACACCAAACACAAAGCCAGAAATAAAAGCCTTATTTAGGAAATTATGCCATTTTAAAGTTACACAGTGTGTCGATATGTCTATAAATGATAATGTTGGTGCTGCTATTTTTATGCCAAATTTAAATTAGGTTATTTTGAGCATTGGCAAAGAAGCTACTATTTGCTAAACCAAGATTGATTTTTATTTCAATTCAGAAAATGCATTTTGTTGGCTTGTTGTGAGACATTTTACAAATCATCTTTACGGTGTTGGATTTCAGTAACCTTGTTCTTTTATCAGACTTATTTGATTAATATTAGGGATATTTTGGGTTAATATCACATATTATTTACAAAATACTAAACTAAATAATAACTACTTAGGCAATGTAAAGTAGCTGCTGGAATTTGAATTATTTCACATTGTTGATTGCTTCACTCTCATCTCAGGGATGATCAGGGATTGAAATGATTAAACATGCATAGCCAGACTTGAAAAGTAAACTATATTAAGAGGAAATGTTTGAGCTTCTGTGACAAAGATTTATTAGCAGTGTTTAATGATCAAATTTAAATCCAATTAATATCCTTGCCATTCAAATGTGTTCTGCAGTGAATATGGCTGGCTGGAAGAAGGGCCTCGTCGCTGTCATGATCGTCTGCATCCTGCTCATACTGGCACTGATCCTCATCGTGGTCTTTAAAAGACGTCTGCTTCTGTTCAAGAGGAGAAGAACCGGCGAGCTGTCAGTGTGAGTATCATTGCTCATGTTCTTATCAAAAATCTGTGTTTTTAAGGGCAAGACATTTCAGAAGCAGGACTAGGTGGTAAGGTGACGCCCGTACAGTTTCCTGTTATAAAAATCTGATTGTGTTTTGCGTCCACTTCTTCTCAGGAAGTCAGCCAGCACCAAGGCGGAGCGGCTGAGCCTCACCCAGGCCGAGGCCAATGACGCTGCTAATGGTAAAATCTGCTGATACAAATACTGAGCTGCAAAACTCAAGATCAAAGGATGGACTTGAAAAACAAATTTAAAATGTTTTTTGGTTGTTTTTTTATTTTTAAAAGAATGAAAGAAGTTGCTCTAGATTTGTAATAACTATTGAGACTGTTGTTTTTTGTCTCTGTTAGTCACCCCAGGCATGATAGGAAAGAGTGTTTGGAGCGAACATGCATCAGGCTCAGGTGAGAAAGTGTTTACTCTGTCTTTCAATCATTTCTGACTTCTCTACACTGCATGTGATACTCAGCATGTGCGTTGTTCCATTTTTTTTTTTTAATGTTTATTCATTTCAAAGCAAATGATACTCAAAAGGGAGTCAATAATGTATTTGTCGGGAATATTTTCAGCTGCACATGTATACAGTGCTCCAGTGAGTATTTACAGATGCAAGACAATGTATTAGTGATTAAACACCCAATGCTTGTTTTACTCTGATACTTCGATCCTGTAATGTCAAACAATATATAAGGTACTGTTTGCCTTGCTTCACAAAGAAAAAATAAATTGAACACTACACTCAAATAATACAATATTAACAGCATTTTTCTTGCCAAATAACCTAATTTGAATGCAAATATGTTTGATTTGATTCAAAATACTATGATGTGTAACTTTTAACTTGATACTGTGTCGTACTGCAGAGTCTGAGGACCAGAGTAGTGTGACCGCTCCAGAAAAGCAGCAAGAACCTCGATACACTGAGGTGCAGCCGATACAGGCAGACCCCAACAGAGGTGAGACCACCACTGAATGTCAATATCATGTGTGGAATAATTAAAAAACAATGCAAAAATAATAATGTGTTTGTTGTTGCCAGCTCCAGTGAAAAAGGGCACAGAGACGGTGTACAGCGAAGTGAGGAAGTCCAAACAAGGTACGACCGTTCAAATCCCACTTACGTTACGCTGTGAGAGAAACAAGGCCAGGAAACAGGATCAGCCCTAACTGTAAACATCTGCATTGTTAGTGAAAGAATGTCCCATTAAAACAGAAGGCCCAGTCTCCAGGTGTCCACTTCCTGCTTTCGTCAAAGAGAACTTCCTGTTCTAACAATCAAAGCCAAACAGTGTGTACATCCGTTCAGACGGAGTGAGCAACTCGCTCCATTGTTCCACGCTCATGGGGAAACTCTCGTCCATTGTTTAGTCATTGGCTCCTAATAACTCCTAGCGGTTTAAATGTCAGCTGTAGGGACGCAAACAATGATGCAGCACAAGTGAAGGGGAAACAACATAATAGGCTGTTTTCTACTTAAAGATGATACTTTGTTGTCGATAAAGACTGTGCATGGTATTGTGAATGTGTGCCACATGATAAGCTCACGGTTTCCTGGGATGTTGGAGCTGTTCAGGGTTGTGATGGGAGTGTTAATGAATGTACAAGCCGCCTTTAATCCTCACACTACTTTTGTTTCCTGAACTCGTCCTCTGCCTTTGTTTCTGCAGGTGCTCCAGAGCAGGCTGATGGTGTAAGTACACAGACACACACACACACACACACACATACACACACACACACACACACACACACACACACACACACACACACACACACACACACACACACACACACGTACTACGTAATTACACCTACAGCGCATGCACACACTACAAAACAAATCAGATGCACACTCATGAATTTTTTATTGTGTGTAGAGAGGAAACTGAACATTCAAATACAATTCATTATTTATGTTATTGCTTTGTACCTTTTTGATAATTCCTTTATAATGACACAAATGTTCTGGAAATAACCATACCATTTGTGAAATACTTTATTATTATTTATGTATTAATAATTTATTTTAATTATTTTATTTTATATTTTCAATATAAAATTATATTTTCAATTTCAATCATTATTATTTTCAAATGATTTTCTCAGGTAAATCTTATTTCTTATCTTCTTATTTATTTCTTATTTTATTCTTTGTCTTCCTGTTTCTGCTTAACACCTTAATTTCCCTACGGGGATCAATAAGGGTTTATCCTGTCTTATCTTATTTTCTAATTATTTCAAACTTAAAAATATTTGTTTTTGTTTCTGTCTCACCATCAAATATGAGTGCAAAACTGATTTTCTTAAAGCCCTGAAATTGGGTTTTTGTTTATCTGTATATTCTCACTTGTTAATCTGTTTAAGACAAACTAGTACACATACAAACACAGGATTTACTTTACACACAGACATCTCTCAGCCAGCAACAGTTTGGTGATCCAGCTCTCTGTCGCTCCTCTCAGGGGTCGTTGGAGTATGCAGAGCTGAATCACGACACGCATCACAGTCACAGTGAGGACCAGGGTAACCATGGTGACCATCACACTGTCCAGGAAGACTACATAGACGAGATTGACGACAACGTTCAAATCCCCATTCCTGACCACGGGGAAGGAAACCCAGACCCAACGCCAGACTGCTAACAAAGCAACAAGAATATTTATTCCCTTTTTCTTAGGAGTCTTTTATTCTGAAAGACCTCAAACAGTGCTTCATGTATTGTAACGCTTTGCAAGGAACATCCCACGCTGTAAATTCACTTGCTTTGTCTTTCATGAGCAAAATAAATAGTTTTTGTTAAGTGAAGTGTTTGTCTCTCATTCTCCGGTAGTTTTGTCTAACCCGAGACAGAGAAAGGAAGTGTGTTGTGTCCGCAAAGGAAAAGACCATCACGTCTGTATCCTTCCACTGGTGGCAGCGCTGACAGAATCTGAATACAGAGAGATGTCTTTGAAGTGGCCAGAGTAGTGAGAAAGTGCATTCATAAACTGTGTGAGATTCACTAAAGGCTTCTCAATTCCCTCGACTCCTCCGCTCGTATCTCCTGTGGGCGGAACTAAGTCACGAGGATAGGAGTCGAGGAGGGGAAATTAGATAATTGAGAAGCCTTTACTGCTTAGTGTTTTAAATTGCTAGAGGCAGCACTGCGTAGAAACATGGCGCCATCTGGCTGTGATCTGGCTCACTGCAAGTAGGACTCTTCACTTTGTTGCCACAGCATCAGCTTCATCACAGTTTCATTTTCCATAATCAGAGCTTTAATTGAATGACATAACATCAATTAATTCCAGGTCGCAAACACACCAGATGTTTCCAAGGTGAATCTCTGGCTAAAGTCAAAGCAGCAGAGGACGATGAAGCACATTAATAATGGACGTCCTTTTTTCTTTTTTTTACAGGAAGCTTTTAGCTCAGAACATTATGTAAATTTGTGCTGAGGCTCGCTGTCTCCTCTCAGACACATCAGTCCCACAACAACAACAACAATAAGAGGAAACTAAATGATAAAGCAATGTGGAGAAACCTACTAGGAACATTGGAAAGAAGAAGTGCATTAGAAAGTTATCTGAAACTATGAATTCGCAGAATACTTCTCTACCGTCAGAGGTGGGAAGCAGGGACAGATTCAAACCAAGTACAGACTCAGTGACACAAAGTGAGATGCACAACAGAAGCATGCAATGGATAAACTATGTAAAACATACATACAATATATGTTTAATTCATGTGTAGCAATACCTTTATTCTGGTAATGTTCATATTACTGTTATTGTGTACTGTCAAAACACTTTGACAAATTATTTTTTGATGCTTTGGCAACACTTTCTTGGAATTGTCACACAGCCCAAATGTATGGGATTAACCTTCCTGTTATCCTTGGTTCAAATTTGTTCCATTTCCAAATGTTTTTATTTCGGAATAAGGTTGTTGTTTTTTGTTAATGCCAGATAAATAACGTGTGGTGTATAACACGTTTGATACACAAGAAAGAAATCCTAATCAGTTTCATTACATTCTGGGTTTTATTTAAATGTATAGCATATGTGGTCTTCCAGGATCACATTTTTAAAATCATTCAACATTTTTGCCTTTTTTAACTTATAGATGAAGTTTCATTTTGTGTAAATGAGCTCTATTGACCGTACATCTCAAAAAGAAGACGGAAGCAAGTCGGAATACGATGGCTTAAAATGTGTTATACAGGTTTGGGCCATTATATATACATGGTTTGTAAAATCGGTAGGACAAAAGTTGCATTGTTGACGGGAAAACAGCACAAAGGTTAAGATGAGCATATTGGATATTGCAAGGCTTATGGCCTTTCCTACTTCCTGTCCCCTACTTCTGCAACCCTTGCACGGACCACAGCCATTTCCAAAATTGCCCTTCATTTTGATCACAACTACACTTTTGTGAAGTCTTGTGACTCCCTCAAGCCTCACCAGGCACATGGCCTGTAGCTGTCACCAGTTAAAAATAAAGTGTGTCACAATTTCCCAGAACTAAGGTTTACTTCTTCAAATAGTTTGATTTGTTAATCCAATATTCCAAATGCTAATTTTACCCAACTCTTCTATCGAATCACTAGCTATTCCTGCTCTAGTGTTAGATTATCATGAACATGACATTTTGTATGAGCCGACCTTTTGAAATCAGTCCCTTTTTATGCAATGCTGGCAGTTATTTCTAAATGAGTGCAAAGCATTCAAATGATCTTTTTCCATGTCTTCATTTAAAATTATTTAAATAATTACTTTTTTTTATTTAAATGGCTTTTTCCGTGACCTTACAAATTGTCTGACCTCTTTCAAATACCTGTAGGTGGGAGGGGTAACAGTGCAATTTCCTGTCATAAGAAAATCAAAACCAGGAATGTGAAAAATGGTTGTATCTCTTAAATCTGCACTCCTTAATAAAGAAAAAAATACATTACATGTTAGAGGCTTTTATCCAAAGCGACTTACTCAATACTGTGGACAATCCCCACAGGAGGTATTTGGGGTGAAGCGTCTTGCCCAGGGACACAACGACATGCTGACTGCAGTGGGGTTTGAAACCTTGGACCCCCTGATCCGAAAATCAAACGCACAACACACAACCCACTGCGCCACACGCCACCCATAAATAAATAAAAGAAAATAAAAACATCTGTAGATATCTTATTTGCGACCGCCATCAGCAGGTGTGCTCGGGCAGGAGGACGCAATTACAAATGTGGAGCTTTGGATGTGAATTCGAGGGCATCCATATTTGAGGGCATGCCCTGGCATCCAGGGCAGTTCACTCAGTTCACGGCAACTGCTGTCGACAGTGCGGATTATGAGGATCTGCGTTTTGACAGGAAGCTTTTAGGAACAGCAGATCGGATCCATGTGGGAATCTGAAACACCTGACACCAGCACCGCTAACTCCGACAGCCTGCCACGGCTCACACGCTTTCATCTCCTTTATTAGCACCGACCAACGCACACACTGTTCATCTTCATTATCTGCCTGCCTGCCCTATACAGTGGTGGAATAGGTACTCAGACTTATTACCTGAGTAAAAGTATGTATGTGTCTATCATAGTTGGTAAAGGTAGAGCTCATTTTAATGAATTTATATAGTTATATTTTATGTATAATTAAATGTAAATATATATTTATAAGTTGGAGAAGGGTTATAAAGAAGCAAAAATGGAAAAGACTCCTTCAAATGTTGCTCAAGTAGGCCTACAGTTCTTTTTTTTTATTCTTTTTTTTTTATATATATTTTTTTTTCAGTTATAAAATAAACAGACATTGCTCTGACAGGGTCAGATAGGAGAGCTGCGGACAGTGAACCGCAATCCTCCTGTCTCCCCTCAAAATCCCCCAGCAGAGAGGCTGCACGCTCCATGTTCAGTAGGTCCAGATACTGGACAAGTACAGTTCTTGTATTTGTACTTCACTACATTTGACCACTGGGTATATTTGCTGATGTGTGCTTGATGCCAGTCGACATAACAGATTGATGGTTCCTCCTCCACCTCTGAGCTTTGTTCACCGCTGCAGTCGTGCTTCATGAATGTGTTATCACACAATATTCTCAGGATTTTCCCCTTTCCCTCGGGCCTCCTAGAGCTCTCACATGCAGAGAGAAAGGTTTGCTTCTCTGCCAGGCATCTATGAATGAATACTGCTTCAGCCCTGAGGTGCCAAAATGAAAACTCACCCCTGCTCTGAGGGTAGGGCCACATTGTACACGACTCATGGCTTATTAATCATGTTACTTAACCCGGAGTCCGGCCTTGACAGGAGGGAACAGCGTATTCTGAACCCCAGAGACCAGACAGGCACTGATAGTGTTAGGAACATCAGCTGAGAAACTCAAACACAAATAGACTGCTGGAGTGTGATTTCACAGTGGGTAGAGAAAAACAGCCTGATCTTGTTTTGGTTTTTATTTGTTGTGCCTTTGACCAAAAGACGAAACTACAACATATTTAACACCAGTTTAAAGGGGGCCTATCATTATTTTTTAGGGGTTTCCCTTTCCTTTAGTGTTTTATATAGGTTTTTTGTGCACGTAAATGCTTTTTAAAAGGCTCAAATTTGTGCCAGAGGGAGTTTCTCTACACCCCCCCCCTTGCCTGAAACCATGGATGTAATAAGAGAACTAAACAACTCTCATAGGAAGCAACAAGGTGGCACAAAAAGTCGAAATTGCCTGACCCTCTCGAGAGCAAAACGTCACAAACTACCCGTCATGCTAGCCTATCGAGAACAGAAGTACCCGTACGTGGTCTCATAGAGAGAAAAATAACTCTAAGACCCTAAGGCAGGGGTGTCAAACTCAATTTCATCGCGGGCCACATTAGAATTATGGTTGCACTCAAAGGGCCGGTGGTAACTTTAAGACTATATAAATATACATAGATAAATATATATATATATAAAATAATGTATTATTTTACAATATTTCCTCTGCATTGGATTATTATCGGATATGGTAATAACTTCATAATTAACTATACCTGAAAGCATAAGTCTAGTAAGTAATTGCAAGTCTCTTCAGTGTGCATCTCACAAAATGAGATGCATTGTGGGTAGTTATGTAGTTTATGGTGCTCCTGTAAAGCGGCACGTGACCTTATAATAAACGTATTATATTCTTTGCAAGCTCTTGTGGGCCACATCAAATGAAGTGGCGGGCCGGATTTGGCCCCCGGGCCTTGGTTTTGACACCCTTGCCCTAAGGATTCAAATAAGGGCTATACAAGTGTTCATACTGGGTATTATTTTTTGCTGTAAAAATGATTATCCGCTGATTTACAGATGTCTCTTTTGTGGTTGTATTACCACCGTTTGGCCACTACGACATGTTGCTTCAGCGTCTGAAACACCTCCATTGGACTCCTTTGTTTTCTTCCATAACATAGTGACATCACTATGTAACACTCACGCTTCCATTGGCTAACACTCAGACACATTGTAAGTGAAATACCAAGGGGCGGGACATCTCTAAGCGGTTTGACCAATTGACCGATCAGACAGAGGGTGAAAAGAGGTGCTGCAGCACAGGCAGTGTGAGACAAAAAAGAACTTTTTGAACATTAATGCCTGGAAACATGTAGGGGCACAAAATACAAATATGAACTCAAATGAGCATAGTATGCCTTTTTTAATCAGTGTATTTGCTACAGCTAAAATACTAAGTGTGAGATGTACTGGGGGAGAAGTGCTTTGAGGGCATTCTGGTTGAGAAATCGTACCCTTTGCCCAAGGATGGTGTTGTTCTTCCTTCAGATCATAACTGTGTCAGTCAAGGAAAAAATTGAGGATTTACTACTGTTCCCAGAGCCACGCTGAGGTCATGTACCCTGACGGACATTTAGGGCTCCTGTTACAAGTACACCCACCCCCAGAGTAGTACTGTCACATGATCAGTGCCCATGCCACAACTGTGAGCTCAATATTTTCTATTGAATGTGATTATTTTCAAATATGTTGGTGCTTACTGCTTACTCTCTGGTTTTTGAAGCCAATTTTGTCTTACTTTGTTCACTTTCATATGTTTTACATTAAATGAAAAATAAAAACAAGCTTAAACATTTCTTGGTGAAAACGTTTTTTCTCTTTAATTGATTATTATTACACTGACTTTTTATATTCAAGGGTTAAAAGTATATCTGTACTATTCTTATGAGGAACCTCTAAGTATAATCTGTTGCACTGACAAAGTAAATTCCAAACTGGTTGAAACCATCCATCATTCCGGCACATAGGGACAGCACCTGGATAATGCAATATGAGAAGACTTTTTTTAAACCAACTTTCAAATGTTCACAAAATAGCTTGTGAAGTGCCCAGATGGGGTAATTGTCTACTTTTCCCCTCTCTGAGCCAACTGTTGTGTCACTATTTGTTGGCAAAAATGGCATGACATTTCAGTTATAGTTGTATTTTTTAGATGTATTGTGTTGCTCATTAAAAAATATATTTGTAAGGCCCTCAAAAGACCAGGGAGGTCCAAAGACACTGTTTATATCTTAACGTGCAGGTCCAGCTCTGCTCATGGTACCAGTGGTGTGGTAACTGGTACCAGTGGCTTGGTTTTGTACTGTAAGAGTGATGGATGTGTTTTACGGGCCCAGTAGAGTCCTCGCTCTTTATTACGGCACGTACGTGGTTTGTGTCCCCGCCTCGAAACCCGATCCAGCTCCTCCCATATCTGGAGCACAACTCCTCCACTGCTATTGGCTGCTGAGCTAAAATTAGCATATTGACCCCAGTGAAATGCATTCTGGGAATATCCTCGCTTTGACTTGGCCTTATGGGGCCAGTGCTGTTTGTGGCCTTCAGATGCAGCAATGAGGTCATCGTCTAGACTCTACTCGCTCCTGCAGATGAGCATGAGGGATCTTCTCAGCCACCCTCTAGTTATCCTAAATGTATCTTGGATTTCACTTCAATCCGTTACAGGACAGTTTGTAAAGGCAGAACATAGATTTAGAGCTAAGTCATTGGAATGAAATCACTGTTACAAATAACCAGTAAAGTAATTTCATCTAAATATAAATACCTAAGACAATGACCTCATCCTGCAGAATGGTCCATACCAGAATCACATGTTGATGCATCAATATATTTTTAATGTTGCAGGTGAAGTGGGGCTATTTACTTGTTGTAAAGCTTTATTACAGACACAAAAAATCATCATTTATCAGCTCAAGTATATTTCTTATTAATTTTCAAGGCAGAAAAATACAAATGTCAAGGACTAATTAGTTGAGAAATGTTCAATTCATGTTTTAGTACAGGCATTTGTATTTTCCATACAAGTTTTAGGGGTATGTGCTGGGACAAAGAGGATGAGTGCCTGCAGATTGTGCACTGATATTATTTGGGAAAGGTAATTATTTATGCAAGTAATATAACACAGGTGTTAGAATAATCCTGCATCTGTCACAGTGGTTCCCTGGTGGAAGTAAAGATCAAGTGAGTAAAGCTTAAGCTATTATATTTAACAGTATGCTTTTGACTCTTGTCATTGACAGGCATGCCACATGTCACTGAGCTGAATGCCATTGTGTGAAAGTGTGATACTCCATTGTCCTTCATGTGCTGCGTAAAGGTTAGATTGTAAGGAGGTCCACCTGCTCCCTGTCCTTCCTCTTAAATTGCTTAAGCTAGCACAGATCCGGGACATTAATTAATTGCAACCTTGTACAACCTGCTCTCAGCAAACACACCGGGGCAGGGAAGGTTCCCGTCCTCTCCTTCATGGCCGAAACACACAGCCTCATTGTGCGATCAACACATCAGGCCCACGTATGCACAACTTTTAACCTCTGAGCTCCTTTTCCATGGGTGTAGTCTCCGGCTGAGGTAACCCTATCCTCACACAAACACTCAGCCAGCCTTGGTGCAACTCCCTCTCCCCTCACTGCTAAGTCCGAGCCCCGCTGCTCTCGCTGAGTCCTGGACAGCTGCTGCGCCTGTTTACGGCCTTCACCTCTCTGCCGGGCAGCGGCCCTCAGGCATGGTCATATCAGCACAAGTGCCTCTCAATGGGGAAGCTTTTTTCCCCTCCCTGGTCCAATGGATGGACTGCAAATAACTATTATAAACAGTCTATAAATGATTGTAACCTTCTCCCGAGACGGTTTATTCAAAGCTATACTGGAAGCCTTTTGATTCTGGGTCACTGGGAAATGTTAGACTGTAATGTGTTTATGAGGAGATATGTGCGGTCCAGCAGTGCATGGGTTCAAAAGCTCTGACCTTTGTTATGCCAACATTTAGACACGGCCTGAGCAATTATACTCCTCTTGGAACAAAAAGCACATTTACACTCCCAGTGTGAAGCCTGCAGAGTTCACTCAGACACACCAGTCTGCACCTGCTATTAAATGATTTAGAAATATGTTGGTAACTACAGCTCATACGACCTGAAAACCAGATTAATTGTTCATTATTCTGCAGAACACAATACACATCTGATGTTTAAGATCACTACAGCCTTCTGTGACCATAAGTCCATGGGATCAGAAATAAAAATGTGATCCCAGATATAAAATAACTGACTTTAAGCTCTAATGGAACTCTTAAGGCTTAACACTTACACTAAATCTAAATCTGGGGGCGGGGGTAATGCAAAATGTGTCCAAAGATGCCTAGAATTTTTATAGAATTGTGTTAAAAACACATATCAATTCATTTTGAGATATGGTGGTCTGTTTAGATCCTTGTTAGCCTTTGCATCGCAGCAGTTTTTCTTCCTAAGGTCCACACAAGTTACATGGTGACTGTTATGGAAATTTCTGGAGCACAGAGTTGAAACACAATGAGACACGGGAGAGCTGGAACTTGGTGGCTAACACTGAAGATTTATTTTAAGTTACGGTCGGAGAATTGACATTTGCTGCCGCCTAACCAATTCTGAAGATTTTGCACCCAGTCCAATGTATTTAGCTGGTTCTGAGAGAATAATCAACATTCTGCATAACAAGATAAAACGAGCAAAACTAAAACACCTCTATCAGTTGACGCCAAGAGACAAAACACTGAGAGTACAGCAGCCCAAGGTCGCAGGCCTGTGCTCAGTGAGGTCAGTACAAACTGTGTAAACTATGTCAAAGTTATGGGCCTAGAACATATTTCCTCAACAGTGACAAAAAAAAAACCTTCACCATTCTGATCCAAATATTATTTGCTACATTTAAATAATATTAAGACAAATGAAGTAGACCGGCTTCAACAGAATCGTTTATGATCCATCAGATGAATATCATTTTTCAACAAGGAAAGACCATGAAACAATAAAGATGGACTTTTATTAATCCCTTGTGTGGTAATTGTTTCTCTGCATTTGACCCATCCTAGTGTTAGGAGCATTGTGCTGCCATTTTGAACGGCGCCGGGGAGCAGTGTAGGGAACGGTGCCTTGCTCAGGAACACCGTTGTAGCACTTTGTCTTGCCGGGACTTGGACTGGTGACCTTCCAGTTGCCAAGCCAACTCCCTATCGACTTCGCCACCACCGCCCCAGTTACACTTTAAGGAATACTTTTTAACAAAAGTTTCTCAAAGTATTGTTTTGTATTCTGACTGGGAGTCAATACCATTCCAGCGTTGCTCTCTACAGCGCTGGCGTTGTTAAAAAACCTAAAGGTAATGAATATGGAAACTATGCGCTCATGACTGGAGGGTGCAGCAACTTAAGAGTCCAGAGTTATGGAAACCACGAGGGCCACGCCGTGTATTTTAGGAGCAGATGGCAGTTGGGTTCTTTTTAAACAGCAAATGGCTCAATTTACTTTTGGAAGGCTCGCCCATACTGCCTTGGCTGTGTGTGGGGACTCACCCTTTTGTAAACTCATCATGCACACTAATCTTGTATTCCACATGCAAGCAATGACCCAGCTGCTGTTTCATTGAAAGCAAACGTGACAGAAGTTATTTATATGTATATACTTTTCTGCAAATCTGGAAGATCTGGAAGTTAGCATGGCACTGGTTCCTTCGGGGGGGGAAACAAAAGGATTTTTCCATTGAATTTTGGATGGTTGCACAAAATAAACTCTGGCACAGATTTATTTTCTGATATTTACATACTCTTTTTTCTGCACAGGTAAAAAGCTTGGCAATAACCGCGGAGGTAATGCCAGTCTAGTCCTTGATGACGTTTTTTAGTCTCATTTAAGAAATGTAAAAGCTAGACAAGTGGGGTATCTACTTATATATTTATTCATAGTAAAGATCTTAAAAATCTCTAAAGCTTGTGTTAACCTCAGACCACATAGCATTTAACTAAAAGCCTATTAAAAAAAACTGTGACTTTATGAGGAGGGATACAGAAGTGCAAAATGCTGACTCATTCCCAGGTTCTAATACAACTCTGTATTGGTCATAGACAGAAAGGCAAGGCCATTTGGGATGTGATGCACTCCCAACTCTTCTCCTTTAATATAATAACAGCCAATAACTATTCTAGGTTGAATGTTGAAACTAAATAACAGGGTTTAAATTTCATCAGACTGGAACCAGCTTCAGCTGCAGGTCACTCTTTATCGCCAGTCTGGATTTAGATGCTCACTAATTTCCTCATGGCACTGCTCATGCCGTAATCATATTTTTTTTAAATCCCAAATGAGTATCTCCCTGGGCATTGAGGGTCCAGACGACCAATACTCTGTTTACCACACAGTGATCCAGCTGTGTTCACACACTGCCCGGTAAGACACGTACCCCCGCTCATGTTGTCAGCCATGAGACTGCGTGTGCCAGGGACAGCGGGGTGATTTCTGAGAAAAGAGGACGGGCGGTGTTTTTGATAAAAATAAACTTAGAGCAACCTGGCATGAGGTTTGCATTTTCTGTCCACCATGCGCCTTACTTCTATTTAAAATGCCTGATTAGTGTCCCCACAAAGCTGGGAAAATACATTAAAATGTATGCAAATTGATTAATCAAACATATGACTTGGGTTTCACTGAACTTTTTAGACAACAGTGTTTATGAGGACTGCAGCCTGCATTCATGGCGTGCTACACACAGACAGGATGCTTCACGGCTCTTATTTTTAGGCGATGGAGTCACCAACCTGCCTCCTACCTGCATCACGTGAGACGGTTGGGTGTTGAGGAATGCATAGCTGGCTTTTTTGTAGCATGTATAGCCCAGTGATAAGTCTCTGTGACAGGTCGTTATTAAAGTTGTCATTCTTTTATCTTCGGCTACATGTGTCCTGAACTGTGTGTCCCTGAATACCTGGCCCTATGGGGCTGTGTTACCGTCGTAAGTGAAGCAAATGCATCACTTGTGGTGGCACCAATTTACAGCTTGATGACTGGATTGTGTTGATAATAAGTTGAACGTGTCAGCATTTGAGTTCATAGTTGTCTTTGAACCTAAAGGATTCAACCAAGCAAAGCACTTTCTGTGAATGATAGTCATGGGTTGAGCCATCCTGCATGAAGTCTATGCTCACAAGCTACTCACTAGGTGTCGATTCCTTATGAATAGTAAAAAAAAAAAAAACATGGGTGGCTGCATCCCTCCAAAAATATTTTCTTAAACTATTTTTATATACTTGCTAGACACATTTAGCTGACCTCTTTCACATGACTGTAGACACCTATATGTGACATAAGAACTGACTGCTGTCACATATTTCTGCATCAAGCATGTGAGAGAATAACAGAAAGGAAACTTGATATAGCATGGTGTGAAAAAATGCAACAAAGCAGCAACACAATTAAGAAGATTTATTATTAACCAAAGTATTTCGGTCAAATACCGGCCTATTTTTTACACTTACCACACACTTTTTAAAACTATTCCTATATATGTTTTTGGGTAAATGTGTTATTGGTAGGCTACAGGCTAGAAATGACCAAATCACATACTCATTAAAAAAGAATTGTTGGTATCCTTATTGGTTAAACTGTAACAAAAAGATCTGATTGACAAACGTTGATCCAAAATATCAAGAATCTAGCGCAATGCTATTAAAATAATATCAGGGCCAGAATCACAGATCTTGAGAGTGAAACTTTCTGTTATGAATAGTGGCTACGGGGCGAGTCATGTTTCATCATTTATGAAGTGAATGCATTATAGATGATCTGCCTGTGAATATGCATGTGAATGAAAACCCTGCTGTCAGCAGCTGCACTTGCACTGCAGAGACACAAAGACAGGACGATGGTTTGCAATAATTTTTCTTTTGGGGGGGGGGCATCCAGGTGGTGTTTTTAGGTCTGACTTTTTCGAGGTAATATCGCCACAGACACAGTTTGTTCTAATGCAAATGCAATGTTAGTTTTTTTGTCAAGGGCTATAGGCCTGATCACTGTTGTTTACCTCATTTACCTCAACCGACATTGACTTAAAATAACAATCTTCAAGGTTATTACTTTAATCTTCATGTTAGAGCAGAGCACAAAGATAAATATTTAGCATTTATTTTCTTGAAATATTTATTGTATTGTATTGTATTGTTAATCTTTCATTATTAATTTTAGTCTTAATTGTTTTTGCTAAAATACTGGAAAAACATGTTCAAGGCCAGAGAACAAATTCACATGACGCACATCTGTTTGAAGCAGGCGATTCAAGTTAATCATATTCAGGCAAGTTTAGGTTTTGCAGAGCTATTTATATTTTATTCATGTGTTAACCACATCTGTGCATATAAAGCAGCTTTTTAAGCAGCAGCAAAGAGACAACGAGAGCACCAATATTAGTGTTTATGTAAGATGAGATCCATTATCACACATTTCAATTATGGTTTTTTGATACTTACACCGGTTGATACAAAAAGCTTAGCAAACACACAATAACGACACTGAGGTCATGTCCTCTGCATTTTTCACTTTATTTTTAGGGAATGTGGGTTTTTAATAAGCATGTGGGGAGTTTACGTTCTGTCATTAAAAATAAAACAGCTGGTGGTTATTTTACAAGCTGATTCATGCACTTTTTGTTCTCAAAATACGTAATTTTAGGCAAACAGAAATAGCAGAGGATTTTAAGTCCTTGCTGTTTGAAGAGAACTGTGCAACAATATTGAAATACATTGGTAAATTGATAACCTGATTAAATGTGATATACATTTTATAAACTGAGAAATACACACTTGGACTTGTTTGTATATATACGGTCTAACCCTCTTGCCACACTCGCTACAGCCCTGAACAGCCAATAGATGGGAAGGGGATTGTTGCCTCCCTGAGCTTGTGACCACAGACACACGGTCCTTTTAAAGCATTACATGCAGCTTATATTCTATTTTGTTAATTTGTATTTAGTGACCCCCTTAAAACGTGCATGGATATGCCTCTAGTTTACCCAGGGTCCAAAACATAGAAAGGCAATACAGATAAACAAATAAATAAAGATATACAAATAATTGGCAAGCTAAACAGATACAATAATGAAATGAAATCCTAACAAACTTATGAGTACATTAAACATTAAAACAGAGAGAAAGACACTTAAAATAATGTGAAATAAGCTTCATTAAACTATCAAATAACTCAAATTAACAAAAATCTGGATACTTAAATAACACAACAACACATGTTAATACTTGCCTGTCTCTTTTATTTGGTAAGATATGTCTTTGTTTGCTTTAAAAGGTTATGTTGGTATTGATGGTAGATGTATATCTTTGTGCAGATATACAGCTGACGTGGGACCATATTGACCAACCAAAGGTCACATTGAAGAAACTATTGACACCACGCAGACATGTGACTTTCTCCGTTTACTCTCAAAGATTGTTGTTGCTAACATTGTCTTTGGCAAAGTTCCATACACCTGAGTGTTTTCAACTCTGACTTCTTGGTAATTTGAAAGATCATAACAGCCTGGAACTATTTATAGCAAGAAGCTGTAACCAGTGAGACCCCGCTCTGGTATTTGCCCAAGAGCAGGCCTGACAGCGGGTCGATACAAACAAACATTTCCCACATGCTGAGGTTCTCGTTGCTTCTGGTGAGGAGTTTCCGTGGAGAGACATGAAGGGATTACCACCAGGGCTCAGGGACGCCCCTGCACCCCCGCAATACCATATAAGAGACTTTGACACCTGATAGCTGCTTCTAAAAGTCTCTTCCTCGAGCTGTGAACATTCAAATACCCACTCTTCAATTTGTCTAGACATTAGCTGTAAGCCTCAGTCCCCTGTACCCCCTGTTTAGAAACCAATAGTGTGTGGAGGTGATGAATAATTAATTTGTGTTGGTATTTAGAGACGGGATCCACTCTTGCCATAGGAGAAATCAACTGATAAACTCCAGCTGGGATCGTCTGAGTCACATGACCTGAAAATATGCTACAAAACTGTCTTAACGGGCATGTGCAGTAAATGACTTGTGTTCTCAACTTAAAAACAAAGTTTTCTTCAGCTTTGTATGGCATACAATTGCTGTGCAGCAGCATTGTTAAAGAGGCACTATTGTGCTTTCTGGGTTGTCCCTTTCCTGTAGTGTGTTATATGAAAAAGCTGGAGAAATCATCTGTGGGTGTTCACCTGCTATATCTGACTGTATATGGATTTCAATGACTGCTTTTTTTACGATGTTGTATTTTAGTGTTGCCTGCCTCTGTGTTTAGTGTCCTGTCTGTCTGTATCTTTGTGTGGCAGTGTTACCACTGACAGGTCTCTCTTGAAAATGAGACCTTGTGTCTCAATGAGATTTTACACCTGTATAAATAAAAAAATATATATAAGTTTTTGTGCATGTAAATGGTCTGCTAAGTCTAAAATCCCAAAGATCCATCCAGAGGGAGTTTCTCTGCGGTGGGCTCTGGTTTCAGACCGGGTGAAAAGAGGTAGGCGTTATAGGAGGCAATATGAGAACAATAAACCACTTCTTGAACATTGAAGCATGGAAAATGAGCATAATGGGGAAACTGTAAAAATAGGAAAATGTATTGAATCGAAATACCTGAATACTCATGAAATTGAAGTTAAAGGTTATAGTGTTGTACAACTCTTTAAGAGGCAGTATACTTGTGTAAAGTAAGCAAAGAGGATGTGTCTAAAGACAGAGAATGTACTCCCTTTCCGACACAGTTAACATGTACAAGAGGATGTGGCGCAGGACATTAAGACCATCAATTCTTACTTGGCATCTTTATGAATCCTTCAGCAGGAAACACACTCTTAGCCGAAAGAGAGAAGATCTTGGAACAGAACTTTTCGAACAAATAATTACATCAACCATAAGGCTTACAATATAAACTTTCCAACTACTGATCAAATCAACATTAAGGCCTTCTACAAATATGGGTGAACAGATGCTTTAACAATACGAATTACAATGGAATACAAACCAAACAGTTCAACAGGGGAGATCAAGTTCTGGAGCACAGTCATATTTTAAGTGGTTGGAGCTATGGTGAGAAACCAAAACCTTGGATTGGCAGCCATGCTATTTCCTCTGTAACATTGGCAGCATCTGTGAAATGCCCACGTCTTCTTCCAAAGGTTTAGTGAACCGGTTATAACCAGCTGTTCCCATCATGGAAGTCTGTGTGGGGGCAGCTGCACACAGTTTTACAGCACCATTCAAACATACAATTTGAGTAATAAAATGTACCAAATGTAATGAAAGTGGAGATTAACAATTTTGCAGTATAAGCGTCAGACCCATTTAGGAAAGCGAAAGTTTAGTGTTGTAAATAGCTATGTTTTCTTGCAACCATGTGACTTTTCAGCAGCATTTAAAAGGAGAGGTTACATTTAGGGCCTGAGTTGGGCATGACTACACTCCCACACATGACCTCCTCAGTGGGTGAGTTGTATTGGTGTATCTGGTTATGATGTAAAGGGCAAGCACGAAGTCTCACATGACGAACCTACGGGTCAATGGGACACATGAGGAGAACCGCTTAGAAACACTACCTAATGATCTTTATTTTGTAAGTAGGTGTACGAATGTATATGATTTCTAATCAATCCTGAATGTCTCTGAGCTAACTGAGGTTATATTGCACCATCAACTATGCAGATCAACAACATGGCAACATGTAATCATGTGCTGTTATTTTTTTGTACTGTAATACCTCTGTCATTAATAGAAGTAAAAACAACGTGATTCACAGAAAATTGGTGCATAAAAATATCTAATAACCCAAAATAAAGAATCCTGCTGTGCATGTGAGGATTAGTTTTCCTTTACTGTAGATATTTAGCTCTGATATCGATCAAAGTTTTTGGGATGTTTTTGTGGGAAGTTCTCAAGCAGGGAACATTTGGGTTGTCAACATTTTTTATGAGGGGTGGGACCGCGGTGTCGGAGGGTGGAGCCGGACAAGGGCCACTCATTTGTAAGCTGAAGTCACTGGATATTAGGTCCTAAAATAGCCCTACAGAGGGTATATAGGGACCCTCTCCCACGTTCCCCATCAGACAAAGGTTCTGTGCAAGAGCAAACACACTGTGCAAAACATATTCGTATACAGATGGGAGAAATTCACAGAGGGCAAGAAAACGAGGACCAAACGAGCTAAAAGATTGGATCATAGTGAAGCAAAGGATTTGTGAAGCGTGTATTCTGCAGCAGGAGATACTCCAGCTGGGGACTAAAGGGATAACAGATACAAGTGAGGAAAGGACAAAAAGGACACAGAGCGAAAGGATTTTAATTGGATTGGTACGTTCTCTTTGGATATCTCACTTTCCTCTTCCTGGGCCGACAGCAAAGAGGGAGGCCGCAACCATCGCAGGGATGAAGTACAACTACCATGTACCGTCGTACACACGGACGTCACAGTACACACCGTCATACACACCTACCTATCACACTCCCACACATTACACATCAACTACACCCAACTACACATCAGCATATACCTCAACGGCAAAGTATACCCCAACACAGTACAGCAGCACCAAATACACCCCATCACTATACACGTCCACTTACAAGTCGGCAGCGACGTACATCCCCTCCTACAGCAAAGGGGCACGGTACAGTTCAACACAGCGCACACAAGCACAGGAAAAACCTGTGATACCCGTTGCACCTGCAAAGAGAACTGTACACTTCCCCAATGACATCATCTTCCAGGATATTGTAAGGCGAGGAGATATGGAGCAAATTGGGCGGTTCATGAGAGCCAGGAAGGTCCGTGTGGATACAATCTTCCACTCCGGTAAGTCTCCACAACTTTTCATTTGTATCACGTTTTCACACAATTTGGAACTTTGATTTGAGATTGGAATTAGTGCCAGCCAATCAGGATTGAGGTTTTTAAACTGTTAAAATGTTAATGACTGACTTGAACTGCTGCACAGGACTGACTTAGCTCGTTGTACAGGTATGGCAGCAATTCACGAAGCCGTGCTAACTGGAAGCCTGGAGGTGGTGAAGCTGTTGGTGAAATATGGCGCCGATGTTCATCAGAGAGACGAAGACGGCTGGACGCCACTTCACATGGCCTGCAGTGACGGCTACCCGGAAATCGCCAGGTGACCTTTTAACCTTTGAGTCTTGACCGATCATGCTCTCCTTTTTTCAGCACACTGATAATAGCACAGAATAGAAATATAAAACGTCATCATCTGCAGCTAATTTCTCAAATATAGGGATGGTTCATGATTTTTCAATTGTCAGTAAATGGTAGAAAATGAGTTACAGTAGCTTATGCAACTATTGTCTTATGCGCTAGTCAGAGTGTGTGAGCAAAGCAAAGGGAAGTTTGATTATTGAATACGACTGCAAAACCTATGTCTTTCATTTTAATATTGAACAGATACCACAGGGAAATATTGCACATTGTCTATGAAATACTCATACATTAAATATAAGATATTAAATATAAGATATTAACATATAAGATATTAACATATAAGATGAGGTCACCTGGTTGCAATGACCTTTCTATTTTTATAACCATTAAGCTACTAGTTTCACTCTGAACATTGTCAATAATAACACACATGAATTGGTGACATCATTCTTAACAATCCACATAACCCAGGGAGTGGAGAAGCATTCAATAGGGAGAATTTAAATGTCAAATATAAGGGAGATGTTTTGTTTTGTATTATATTCAAACGAGTAAATTATGTAACTGATCTTCAATACATAGACAGCTTCACTTATACGTGAACACTGAAACTGAAAGTTGACAGTCGAGACAGTGAAACACTGAAAAATCACACACATTGAGGAACATCTGTTGCAGTACAGTATAATAAACTATTGCATGTTTTTATATAAATATATCTGAATTTAACAACGAGCTGCTTCATTCTCCACTCAGATATCTGCTATCGACGGGAGCCAGCACAGTGGCGGAGAACGAAAACGGAGAGAAGCCAGCGGACCTCATCGACCCAGACTGCAAAGAGCTGGTCAAACTGTTTGAGACGGGCTGTGTGTGATTTGGTACAAAATCATGGACCCAAGAGAGAGCTTCAAAACCAAGTGCAATACCAAACAGACTGACAACAGGGTGGAAGAACATAGCCAGAGTTTCTGATCCTGAAAAGAAAGAAAGTGATCCCGCTTTGTTTTTGTTTGTAATTGCAGCCTTAAAGCAATAATTGATTGGGCTGCATTTCTATTTATGCTGGTTTATTTTTGTATTTGTTTTGGGTGTACTTGTTATAATGCCAGTGCTGCAAATGTTAATCTGCAATAATTGCCTGTTTTCATTTTCAGCTCAAGCATATATAATATTCTTTCTTTAATTACATTAATCAGTTTAAGTATTCTATCAATTGTGTACGTGTTACTCTTTAAGTAGCTGGTTGCACTCCAAAGACTGTAAGTTTCCAAACTATTCTTTTATTGCATATTGACTTGAAAACACAGAAGATGGGCCGATGGAGTTATGTATCCTCACTGCTGGGCAGAGAGAGGATCAGCTAAATTGATAATTGATACTTGATGGTCATAAATAAATAAATAGGCCTACATAAATAAATACACATCAAGTTTATGCTGTATAAGCACTTTTACTGCTGCAGTATTTTTCCTGATGCATTGTTATTGTTTTCTGTAGTATAGAAATATGAATGTCAGCAATGAAAGTCTTATTATTTTTGTACATTTTCATAAATAAAGAAATATTTTATAAATGTGACTGTTGTGTCGTTTACGAGAGCACACACCAGGATTGCAACCACCATGTATTTCCTCAGCCCTCCTATTTGTGTGTGAAACTTTGTTAGTCACAGAATTCCTAAAAACAATAGCAACAAGAACATCATACAATTAAAAAAACTTTAAAAACCCGTTCCTACAATATTTATTTTCCTCATACGGAAGAGAATAAGGGCCACACTGGATTTTTTTTACCAAAAGTTTAAAAAAGAAATGTGAGTTCTGAGATTAAAGTCAGAACTCAACATCATTTTTTATTTTGTTCACATCCCAAATGTTTTCTCTCATGAGGCCCTAATCCTATTCCGTATCCTCACAATCTATACCTATCCTTAAAACATTTCACAAAATCAACAGAGGCAATAAAAGCATTAAAAGTGTTAATACAAATGTTGACAACAAACCAATCAGAGCTGCTGCTGCTGCTGTTGCCTAAACACTTAATAATAACACATTAATATCATGATATTCCTGGCATCCTGAAATTAATGTAGTTGTTCATTTTTTTCAAAGAAAAATGGCTAGTGTGCACAAGCCTTTTTCGAAGAAATACCTCAACCGAAATAGAGGGACTGTCAAACATTAATTGTATATTATGTATTACTTTATTGTAATTCTGAGAACGCTTTCACTTCCGTGTTCCTTGGTCTTTTCCCGGAAATGATTGGTTGGCATTGGCAACGTTTTAGCCAGGTCTAACGGCGTACACACTCTCTGAATAAAGAAAACGAAAGGAAGGGTTATAAAAAAGGTTTGTTGAACACATTAACAGTGTGTCCTTTAATCTACATATTGGGGGTTGTTATATCTACGCAACGTGTTTTTCTCATACATATTTCGGTACAGGAAAATATTAGCTGATCGAAGCTAACGTTACGACAAGACAATGTAAATTGTCCGGCTAGCTAGCTAACTAGCTTGCTAATGTTAGCCGACAGTATTGTGTCAGCAATTCTACAGTAAGCTGTTGAGGACAAAGCTATAAGGGAACACGAATCCCAATTATTATAACCGACGTAAAACATTCTTGCTCACAATAATTGGAGCAGCGGTTAATGTGTTGGGTTTGGCTTTTCATCCTGATGCTAACACAACATAAGTGAAAACGTAAACAAAAGCCGCTTGCTTTGCTCACGTCCATATTGTTGATTTACAGACACACAGCAAACCATGTCTATATAAACATGAGTTCACGTTAAAAACTTTGACACAATTCACATGGTTACTAATATTACTTATCAGATCTCTTTAGATTATATGTATTGGTTGTGAGTAGTAGGTAGCCTGAAGATGCATCTGTTGACTAACCAGCAGTGTCACTGTACTGTTAATAATACTTTTTAGGTCTTTATTTAAATACAGACCTGTGTTTATACATTGTGGTAAATGATATGAATCCTTCACACAGAGACTTTTTAACGATACAACACAATTATAACACAATATATTTTCAGTAATAATCACGAGTCAGCTGTATAATCATGCAAAATATACTTTGTTGGGGGAGGTAAATGAAGTAGCCCCTGCTACATTCTGAGGAATCATGTTTCACGCTTTACGGCACAAATTGTAAAGATTTTTTTCTGTATGAGTAGGAATAAAAATAAGGAGTTCAATCATACCAACATGGCCAAAATGCTGTGATATCATATATTCTGTTAACAAGCGTATAGACCGTAATCATGTCATCTTTGTTTCCTATGCAATAAAGCAGGTATTTGTTGTTTTCTGACCCTCATGTGGAGATGTAATACTTGAAACTGTTTTTAGATCTCAGCTGCAGACTTCTGATCTTTTATTCTTCAAATCCACTCACCATAGAGGAGCGTGGAGCGAGTACAGGCTGCAAACAGAATGACCAGGTGTGTTATAGTGCTCAGATACAAATAGACCAGTATTGATAGTGGTCATTTAAATGTATTAAAATGTAAATGTGGGTATATTTTGTGCTTCAGATTTGAGATACGGAAGTAAATTATACTGACGTTTAATTTAACAACACAGAGTTAAACAATTAAAGACTCATTTGATTTATTAATACTGATATTTTAATTTGTTGTATATTTGTGAAGCTCATCTGCTCCCAGGATGGTGAATAGTTACAAGCGGACCTCGAGCCCCCGATCCCCTACTAACACTGGGGAGCTTTTCACCCCAGCACATGAGGAAAACGTGCGCTTTATACATGATAGTAAGTGTGCATTCTTACATTAAATTTCACTTGTTAGACACTTTTATCCAAAGTGACTTACATACATTCAGTACTGTGGACAATCCCCACAGGAACAATTTGGGGTGAAGTGTCTTGCCCAGGGACACAACGACATGCTGACTGCATGCATTCTTACATTGACGTATAATAATTTATTTGAATAAGTAACTGAATATTAGATCTATCACAACTAATAAGTAAACTAATGCAATGTGTAAAGAGCTCAATAAAGGCCCGTTGAAGCAATCTAACTATAATGTGTGTTTAGATTCTGTGTGTAGTGATGGTCAACCCAGGTTGCCACACACTCCTTATCATTGTGTTCATCTCACATGTAAACACTTTCATAAGAATTAGCAGGTAAACTGAAGTCCATAAGAACAACGTCAGCATTTTTCAAAACAGGTTATGTGTCCAATGGAACGAGCGGACACAATAAATACCAATGGCATTACAACAAACGCTTTCCCTCATCAATGCAGGAGGCCACAACCCTAACCCCCTCTCATCCTCAACACTGATACTGATACGCCTTGATTAATGTATTTCAATTGTTTGCGATGCAGAAAGAACCACACCTTTTTTGATGTGTGGATTTCAAAGGTTCCCTGTAGAGTTTTCTCGTGTTCTCTACCAAATCTCATTACTGTTTTGATTGTGTCACGCCAATTACATTTGGTAAGAACCAGTAAAATCCCATTGTATATATCCTTGAAATCCATTGAAAATAATATATGGATTAGTTGAATATTATAAAATGATGTTGTATGTATGTGCACGCTTGCTTCCCAGACCTCATGCACATGCCCAAGATATAAAAAAGTGATGCACTCACAGGAAAACAGGTTGGTCTAAGTGCTTGGACAGGGTAGTGTTTATACCCAGAGACCATTCATCAGATTGCTTTTCAATTGCTGGTCACTTCAACAATCATTATAAAAAGTAGAACTAGTGCCTAAATTAGCCAATTTTAATTTGCCCACTCTTAGAACTGACATTTAGGCACTCTTAGAATGAGTTGTTACAAATCACATACATAATTACATAATCTTCTATTCAGTCCAACATCTTATTAACCTTTAGTCTTTCTTATCATGTCATTACTTACAATTCTGCAGGGTAGGGTAACATTTCCTAAATGTATTGTTGACTCTACTCCTTCACAGCCTGGCAGTGTGTGCTCCGAGACATCAGATCAACACAAAATAGCGAACGTAATGACCGTGGACCACAGGAGTATGTGGAAAAGAACCCAAACCCTAACCTACATTGTAAGTAACTTTTAGAAAACATCTCAATAGGCACCGGCTTGGGAATCAATAATCAGGTTACACTTTATTTCTTGCAAGAATGGAAAAAATAGTTAAATACATACATACATATGTTCAACTAGTTCCCCGAACAGCTTCTATCACTCACTTATATACTAGAGAGGGAGTTTTACAGACCCAAGGTTGAAGAATACTGGTTTAAAGCAGTTTTCTATGCTTTGTCCAAGATAGCTCAGGCCCACGTCAGTGATGATCATGCTTGTCTCATGCTTATCTCCCCAGAGGCTAAACATTGTCACATAGTTATCACATGCCTGTAACAGCGTATCACGCTTATCTCCATTGAGGGTTAACATCTGTTCATATACATTGTCATTGGCCTGGACCTCAGTTCACACGCGCACTTCTGTATCTTTGAATGAGCTCATTCAGTATTTTCCCATCAGTAACAGTGTAACTTAGTAGTGACGTGAAATGTATTTTAATAAAGGATAACATTACTCAGGCACAGGCCAGTTAACAATTTGTTTCTGTCTGCTCTTGCAGCTTTCACGCCAGTGGACCTGAGCGACCTTAAGAAACGTAACACACAGGACTCCAAGAAGTCCTAGTCTTTTCCATGGCGGTCCAGTCACTTCTTTCCACCCATTTTCCTCGAGAACTTTTCCTCCATCAGCCAGAAAGTCAGCCCTGTTGGCCAGTCTAGCACAGAATGCCAATCTCATCTCTCAACTCTGGACCACAGCAGCCCCTGTCTTTTTCTTTGCCCGCTACACCTGACCACGAAGAAAAGAACCGGTTTCCAGGGAGCACAAATTATTTCGCCTCTCGGTTCGTGTTTTTTTTCAAGTGACAAAATCTTGATATGTACATTCTTTATGTGGATGGGACTGATGCAAACTTTTATCAAAATCTGCTGACATCTGATGCTGAGGTGCAAACTGTCGACATTCTCCACAGGACACAAATGACTGCAGTCTTAAATACAAAACCTTGTTTTCTTTAATACTGCTACTTATACGACTTTGGAGGAAAAATACAAAAGGGCTGACTTCTTTTCTTTTTTTTCTTTTTTCGTTTTGGAAGATAGTTCAGTAAATTGTAGAAGTGGTCAAATGGTCACATTGGATATACCATTTGTGGGCAAGTTTTGGAAGCCAAATGCAATGTAGAAGGCCAACGTTTTTATTATAAATGTTCTTTCCCCCAAATGGACTTTACTAAGTAGAGACCTCCCCAAGTATGCTGCCCTTGGTTGAACCCCCCTCCCCTAAGCCTTGAAACAAAATGTTGAATAAAGGACTTTTACAGTACTCCTGCTTGTGTTACATAAATATTTACAATGAAAAAAGGAAACTAAGTGAAACATACCCTGAATCTTATACTGGGAGGAATATCATAATGCCAGTAGATTGGGAGAATCAATTGTGCCAAATCCTGGATATACTGATGCCTGCCAAAGGCTGCCAATGATCACTTATTTTCTTGTTCAATCATTTAGTAATAGAAAATAGTAAACCATTTCTTAGAACCAAATATATCTTAGTTGTCTAAGTCATATAAGGCTAATAAAACCATAACATATTCAAGAGGCCGGATTCAGAAAAATGTTGTCATTGTTATCTTTAAAATTATTTATTTTTTTAAATTGATGATCAAAGTGGTTGTAAATTGATTAACTGTCTATCAACTAATCAATTACTCGAAAAATAGTTCGAGCTCTGATTTGAATCTGTAAAGAAAAACGAAATCTATCTCCAGTCATTCATGTTGATTAATGCTAATTAAACAGTACCTTTTAGAAAGCTGTTATGCGGCTGTCTTGGTCACGTGTTTTACGTGATGACGTTGTCTTTACGTGCAGGACGTACTGCGCCAGCCCCTCTATAAACAGACCAACGCCAGTGCTTTGTTTTCTTATCAGAGACAGTTGAGCTGTGAAGGAACAAGGAGACTTACCAATCCAGTCTAGGGCGTATTTTTTATATTTCGTTAACAGTTTAGCTTTATTGGGGCAGCATAATGGCTGATAAAATGGATATGTCATTAGACGACATTATCAAGCAGAACAGGCAGCAGAGAGGTGGAGGCCGGGGTGGAAGAGGCCGAGGCCGAGGAGGCTCAGGCGGCGGCCGAGGGGCAGCAGGCCCTGGGCGGCTTGGAGGAGGAGGAGGAGGCGGCGGCGGCGGAGGAGCGTTTGCAGGCCGAGGCGGCGGACCCGGACCCACGAGGAGTCGACAGAACCTGAGTCGTGCTAGAGGCAGACCAACGCCTTACAACAGGGTATGAGAAAATTAGCGGAATGGGCAAAAAAGGAGAAACCTTCGGCAATCCTGAAAATGCCTGGTTAACTTCTGTTCTTCGATAGGCTTGCTAGCTAACCCCATAGCCAGCTTGCTAGCCAAGCGAACACAATGTTCGCCATAACCGCCGAGCTCCCTTCGACGGAGCTCAGTTGTTTGCGGTTAAGCTTAATTGGAAGTTGTATACATAGTGTGTCCCTTCTCCCACAACTTATATGTGTTACGTCATTTTTCAAGAAAAGTCCCATTGGAGAGAGCGGCTATCGGCTAACTAGCTAAAGTTGGATCGTGAAGGCCTCGACAACGCCATTTTGAATCCGGCACCTTAATTAAAGATAGTCAACGGTCAATAACGGCTTTCCACACCAAGTGTCACAATGATGCTAAAAGGAAACTACTTCATCGAGAAAATCCACCCACATGATTTTTCCACCACTTTGGGAGCATAGTTTTTCTCTTTTCCCAGTGCAGCGACAGGCGGCCTTTTGTTCGGGAGCGGCTGCTTTCACAACAAGGCCTATTTGGTGGCTTTCAACCAGGGTGGCTGCTGTTGTGGATGGATCAGTGGACTTCAACCCCCCCTTTTAGTGTTCACATTAGGCAAACGTCCACTCCTTAAGTGTGAATGAGTATTTAGACATGCCTAGCAAAGCCCCAATCAAAATGGCGTGGTCTCAAAATGGACGCTCAGATAATCCACGCTCACATAGCTGGCCTGTATTTAGTTGTTTTTCCTCATCCACTCATCTTATGGACAATTACCCTTCATGAAAGCCCTTTTCGTGGCTTGGTAGAGAACTTTTGGGCGATCCAGGAAACACGGATCAGCGCTGGAGGCAACACTGCTTCAGATGGCAACCCCCTTTGTACCCGAGGATCTTGTCTGGAGATCATTTGGTGGAGGCACAGATGGCAAGAACAATGGGCAATGTTGGTAGATAGCCGGGGTGGGCAAGATACTGTTAGTAAAGTGTTTGGGATGACAAGTATTGCTCAATTTTGGCGTAGTCATTGAGTACATTTTGTTTTTTCTCAGAAACATCACTAAAACTGTTTAAATTGTATACCTGTAGTATCATATAAGTTGTTTGTCCTATATATGTCTTCCTGTCAATACTGGATGCACTTGCTTGTTGTGATGGGGTGGGTAGGGAACATTTTGGGGATCCTCTTGGGAACTGAGCACCCTGGCCATGTTGGAAGTGGAGCCCATGCTTGCCCCAACACCCAGCCGTGTGGACTCTGTGATTGACAGAGGCAAGGGGATCCTGAAGTCAGCAGGTTCGTTCTCTTTCATCTGTTGCAGCCAAAACAGCTTCCGGAAAAGTGGCAGCACGACATGTATGACAACGGCTTCAGTGGCTTCAGCGGCCCCGCTGGAGGTGGCGGAGGAGGCGGCGTTGAAACCGGGGGGAAGCTCCTAGTCTCCAATCTCGACTTTGGCGTGTCGGATGCAGACATTCAGGTACTTTAATGAAGCATGGTTGCCATTTGGAGTTCATTACAAAGTGGGGTAAAGGAATTGCTAATCAATGACTCTTATTTTATTTGTTTCAGGAACTCTTTGCTGAATTTGGGACCCTAAAAAAGGCAGCAGTTCATTACGACAGATCGGGAAGAAGCCTGGGAACCGCAGATGTCCACTTTGAAAGGAGAGCAGATGCCCTGAAGGCCATGAAACAGTACAACGGCATCCCACTTGACGGTATGCCTCAAAACATACAAAATATATTGAGGAACATTATCTGGCTGGCAGATTACGTGAATAATTCAATACTACTTCCCTGCCTAAATTGTGACCTTCATGTCTTCTTTGGCTCTCTAGGGCGGCCTATGAACATACAGCTCGTCACATCACAGATTGACCAACAGAGGCGGCCTATGCAGGGGTAAGTGTAGGCAGGTTTTTGCAAGCAACACTCAAACATTGCGGACAGGATGTTTAATGGGCTCTCTCGTTTTCAGTCTGAACAGAGGTGGTGGAGGTGGCATGAACAGAAATCGTGGAGCTGGCTTCAGAGGTGTGCAGAGAGGCCGAGGCGGACGTGGTGCTGGCGGTGGAGGAAGAGGTCGGGGGGGACGCGGAGGTACTGCCAAGCAGCAGCTGTCAGCAGAGGAGCTTGACGCCCAGTTAGACGCCTACAATGCCAGGGTACGTTCAGCTGTCAAACAATATACCTGCCAACAAATTGCATCTTGCAGCTGTCTAATTATCCTCCTTTTTGTTTTCTCAGATGGACACCAGCTAAGCAATATGACTCCTATGGATTGTTGTCCCTTCCCCTCTGCACAGAAGGGTGGTTGTTACAAATGTGCAGATTATTTTACACATGGTTGTTTCTGGTGTGATTGAAAATTATTGTTCCAACTTCCTCTTTTAAATGCTCCGTGTTTTTTACCAGTATTTCTTTTTTTTTCTGATGAAAAATGGTTCTGTCTGTAGGTTCATGTGGATTGGGTTCTCCCAGTTTTTTTTTCTCTACCCTGCAGTTAATGACACTTGTAATAAAACCTACAGTGCATATTAACCAAATTCTGTCTCCGTTTCAAAGTTCTTGTGGCCATTTGTCCATGTACTCTAGTACCTTGTATTCCAACAATGAAGCCTGAATTAGTAAAAGTCAAGTGATTTCCAATTATATCAAGGTGCATAATTTTAAGCTTTGGATTCTCTTAGCCAGTCTTTCAAATTTGATTGGCTTATTCCAATATATATGGAATAAGCCAATTTAGTGTGTATGCTGCAATTCCGTTTTGGTAATGTTTTTGCAAGACATTTGCAGCACACTAATGACTTGACATTTTATTCAAATCAATACACTTGCAGCTTTTTCTTGAAGAAATAGAATGACTGAAATTCGGAAATAACCCATGTAATTCATCCACAAAGCTATCATAGAAACCACTTCAGAAAAGCCCTTTGAAGACACATTTTAGTTGCTAGCTAGACCAATGGAAAAGTTGGGAAAATTCCAGAGGTAACATTCGTACATTGGCTAGAAGGGGAACTGTCATATAGCTGGGCAGCCTGAGCATTTATTACAAAAATACTCACTGCTGCAAAAATATTTCCACAAAACAGCCACTAGATGTCGCTCTGTATCCAAATGCTGTCTACAGTTGAGTCAAAGTTATGGAGCCTACAGGTTTTTTGAAGTTTCCTTAATACGAAATCAATGCGATTACTGCCTCCTGGATGAATAACTGTTTCATTGGCTTGAAGGGAGGCTACGAGAGGATGCCGTTTAAGCAGGGAGGCATAAACTGGGAGTGAACAAAGTGTTACATGTCTGAATGCAGCACAGCGCTGCATGCCCACGAGTGTCGTCGGGACAATATTTCCCGGAAGCGTTTTGAAAAACTGAAAAGTCTCAATTTAACAAATACTGTTTCCGGTTTGGTTTTCATCATTAAAGCCAGTGGCTTATCTTGTCTTTTTTGTTCCTGGAAAACAAAACAAATACGTATTTTTTATTTTACAAATACATATTGTAGGCCTAATTGTATATTCACAAAAATGTTAGAGCAAAATATGCCCAGTTTATTGGCCTGTAGGCCTACATGAAATATGTGTACGGTTCAACATCTTTGTAAGAGTAAAAAGGGGTCTTTGGCTTGATAACTAAAACAATTCTGATAAAATAATCAATTTGTTTATCTTAAATAGCTTGTTGCATAAGCAAACATCCGAAAAGATTGTACAAACTGTAAATTCCACTGAAATAAATATAACATTTGTGATATTGGGCTATATAAATAAAAGTTGATTGATTGATTGATTGATTGATTGATTGATCGATTGAAAAGAACATGTTCATTAAATAATGCAAAAGATGCAAACATTTGGAAACATCTACATTAGTTGGTAACTTAAAACATTCTCTGCATTATTTAGCTCATTGTATTTATTAATTGTTTTGATATTTATATAGTTAACTTAATCTGCATTACTTGCACATTGGTCTCGCAACATTATCATTTTAATCTAATTTATTCTATTTTGTTTCTTGCACAATTTATTTTTGTTTTATTGTTTTATGTCCAATATTATGTTGCATTGTTGGAGGAGCTGGGGACTTGAGTTTTTCATTGCCATATGCCCATATCTACACTGTCTGTAGCTACTGTGCATATGACAACAAAGCATTTGAATTATTTTATACTGACACTGCCTTAAAAGAGATTGTGAAACAGCTTTTATTTTGAAGGGAGTAAACCGGTTGTAGTGTCTCCCGTCAGCGGCCTTTGGCGCAGGTTTTCTCCGCCGCTTCACTCCGCTCCCTCTCAGCAGCATTCAGGAGACAGACCTACCGGCGGTATAACGGTAAGAGTGGACCAAACACTTTCTTAACTCCTTACAAAAATCTAATTGTGGGTGACTTAATAACTCTCTGGACGTTAGGCATGTTTTTCCTAGGGGCTTTGGACTACTTTCCAAGTTTTGCGGCACTTACTAAGGATGTAGCAATTTAACGTTACCCCAATGAAGGAGGAATGTATCAAATAACTTCTTCCTGCAATCGAGGCTTTTTAATCTACATGTATTTTTATTTCAGTGGTATTGTTAGTGTGTCAAACTCTAGGCATTTAATTATTTGTAAAGGCATGAGTTATTCCGTTGTAGTTGTTCGTTTCCGGGTGTTGAACCTGATCTGAGTTGGCCGTTAGGTAACGACCATCCATCGGATTTAATTCTGCACAATAACTCCGTTAATGAGGGGGTGCAATGAACAGTGAATAAAAAGTCTATTCAGAAGTGGTAATTTAGTCTCCTTTTTAAAATACGTGAGTGACTCGACTGTCATGTGGCTCATGAGGAACTTTTTCTGCCACTTCCTGCTACTAAACTCTCCTAATTTGAATTGACTTGAAGGGCTAACACACCTTGAACCAGCCACCATTTTGACTTTTTAAAGGCTTTCATAGTTAAGTGCACTTAGATAACATCAGATTAAATCAAATACACTTCAAGTGGCTGTCCCCTTTATGTACTGTTGTGTGATAGTAAAGCTGTGTGCTCAGCTGAATGGCTGATAAGTGATTTCTCAAATAGATCAGACTCCTTTTCCTTCCTGTGTGGGGGATAATGGCCTGGAGGCTATATGTTCTCTCCTTTTATGGAATTTGGGTAACACTTACCCTGTCCTGCTTGTTCGGTTGCTTTGTCTCAACCTGATAATTTGAAGCCTTGCAGAGGGCACAGGTTCTAATGTTGCAGTTTATATGTTGATGGTTTAGCCTGGTTCATCCTGAGTGGGCCCAACTTAGGTAGCTTTAAAATAACGTTTACATTGCATTTAGCTGACACTTTTATCCAAAGCAACTTACAATAAGTTAATTCGATCAAGAAGATACAAACTTGAAGAAAACAGAATCATATAAGTACATCAGGTTTCATAGAGCCAAAACATTTCAAGTGCTACTCAACTGGCTTTAGATAAGCCAGTCCTTTATTAGTATATAAGTGCTTTGTTAGTAATTATATCGCTCGAAGTGGAGTCGAAAGAGATGAGTTTTCAGTCTGCGCCGGAAGATGTGTAAGCTTTCTGCTGTCCTGATTTCAATGGGGAGCTCATTCCACCATTTTGGAGCCAGGATAGCAAACCAACGTGTTTTTGCTGATGGGAACTTCTAAACATTAATCACGTAGCTTTTTCTTTGAAGATACTTCCCTGATTTTTTTTATGTAATGGGAAATATGCTTCATACGTGTCCAAGCAGCTCACAGTAACAAGTGCAAGGGTAAAAAAAACACAGGCCTGAACTTAAAAATGTTGCATAATAAATCACTATTCGCTCATATTTAGATAGGGAAGCTATGTGAACCCTTTTTTTCGTGCTTACGTGACAAATACTCACCTGGATACTGGTTCTAAGGCTACAATGTATTTGTTTTATCCATTAATGTAGTATTGTGGGGACCAAAACAGAGTTAAGTATTTTCTAAATGCATTTTTTCCTACGCCGGCTTGTGAACGGACCTTTCTAAGCTGACCATGGAGATCCGGTCAGTGGCCTCTTCTGTTTTAGCTCAGTGTCACAGGGGAATATGTGCAGGGATGCTAGCCGGCCCCCCTCCTCTACACAGACCACTTATTTCTCGCATTGTGTGGTCCTCCTAAGTAGTACTTATAAAGCTCATACATCTTTTATTTTTCACCTGCCTTTCAAGCACTCAAATGGTTGAATTAGGATGCTTTAAAACCACCTGTATCAGGCTGTTGCCATCCTTGAAGGGAGCCATTATACAGCTGTATTCCTTCATTGTGGAGGGTACGTCACCCCCTCCTCGGCGGTTGCCCTGGGAGGCAGACCCGAATCTGGGAATAAGCCCTGACCTTTCCGCTGGCACCTTGGCTATCCCATTCACTGGCAGCTTCCTGCTAGTGCCGGCAGGGATTTCTCACCGGCTATTTTTAAAGCTTCCTATTTGTTCATGTTCTTCCTGGGATGGAGTAATGTTTTGTTTCTTTCAGCCGCTTCTCTCTGTGGCTCATTTCTTTGTAATCAGATTACTCCTCTTTACTGAATTTCTGCTATGGACACCCACTTCACTGTTATCTTTGTTCAATGACTCTTTGGCTAACCTTTTTTTGTATCATAAGCTTGTTACAAGTTGGCTATTCTGTAGCTTATCTAATGTTTAGCTGTTTTACTCTTACCCCACCTATTTCTGTTGTTTCTGGCTTCCTCTGCATTGCATCAGCTCTTAGTGCAACACTTCCTCAAAGCTTTTGCTCGACTGGCTCCACGTCTTCAATTTGGTATGACCCAGCATGATCTACAAGAGCCCTTTGCATTATTATCATTGCACCACTTTTTGAACAACAACTTAAGTTGGAGAAAGCTCAATATAAGAAGATGATCTGTGCTTCAGATTTGCACTGTGTGGTTTATCGTGCAAGAGGATATGAATCATCTCGCCCGGAAAAAGGAAGTTAACAGTGGCTTCTTGAGAGGCCTAGTGGCAGTCTGACATGCAAGGAAGATTTCTTTCTAACTAAAAAGCTACAGATAATAATTGTCACTATATCATTAAGTGTAAAGCCATAACAGTATCCACAAGAACAACTTTGGTAATAAGGGTTCATATGTATTGGTGAAGACGTGTATTGAATTATTTCCACTAAATAGTGCTATTACAGCTCCACTTTATGAACTTTGAAATCTTAATGGACAGGCAATACATTAAAGACATGTCTACAAGCGCTGCTCTTTAAATAAGTTTAATTACAAGAGAACGCTGATGCATTATATTCTATTCAATTGTATTCATGCTAAATGTTTTTGAACAGGAAACGTGTTGCAGAAGGATGCACTCATTTCAACATTTCAATTTGCAGTTGAGCTTAAAACTTGAAAGAAGTGTTTCGTCTGTACTTGTTAGCTTAAAGGGGAATAGTGTGGTTAAGGGGTGAATGCTAAGGTCTCCTGCAGACTGGGTGTTGCATGAAAGAGACAAACAGAGATCAAAGCAGCCATAGATCTGTCGGTGACATCTTCAATTGGGAGGGGAGCCAAGAGCTAAAGGTCACTTTTACAAAGGTTGTTATTCAGAGTCACTTGATATAAAGTGAATATTCCTATCTTGTTGTCTCTGAGATGAATTCCTGATGTGTTCTTAGGGACAGTACTTCATAGTATGCATTTTCAGCTGTAAGACTTCCACCTTTCACATGATCAGTAAAGGTGGCTCTACCATGCCCACACTTCAAAGCGTTCCTCTGTGAAGAACCATAAGTTAGGAAATATGTAATAAAATGTAATGTAACAGTTGTACTGAATAACTTGTTGTTCATAACCTAAATAATCAAATTCTAAATGAACTTTGGCGTGCAGCTTTTTTTTTTATTATAATATTTTCATTATTTTTACTTATTCCATTTATTAAAGATCATTTTACTTTAAATTCCAAAATCTTAATGAAGGCTCTTTTTAAAACGGTCTTTACATGGCAGTAAAGCCTCTGCACACACACACACACACTCACTCACTCACTCACTCATGCCGTATGATCCCGGTGGGATTTCCTGGTTTCCACTGAGCTTGTTTATCTACTATCTTCAGTAGCATTGGACACTAATGGCTCTCCTGTCAAAGAGCATCCTCCTGATGTGTCACCACCAGTGGCACCTCCGAACACTTTCATCTCCTTTCCCTGAATGCCTCGTTAGCTGTAATCCCACTTAATCTCACTGCTCCGCGGTGTTGCTAAGGAACAGACCTAATCTGAAGTCTTCAATTGCTGCCAAACCCGGTGTGTTTTTCAAACGGTGCTGCTTAGCTTTGACGAAGTAACAGATTATCCTCCTTCACTGCATGCAGGCCTGTGTGTGTAGGTTAGGACTCTGAGGTGCACTGAGTACGTGATATTTTGACCTGTGTCTCACAGCAGGCTGAAGCATGACAGCGCCTTTCTTAAGTAGCCTGTTAGACACAGGGTCAGCCATGTTTGAACCTAATCCATTTGACTCAGTGCATGGGCAATCATTTTAAGGAAAAATGTTATGCTCTATTAAGATAGCATCTCTGAGCAATGTGTTGGCAAACATGACTCAATTCACTGATAATGTCTTTGTGGTTTTTTGGTAACTCTGTGTTGACGGTGTAAAAAGGACCATCATGCAGTTTGAATGAACAAAATGATAGCAATCCGAAATTATTCCATAAAATGTAGATCTGCAATGTATAGGGTAGGGTTTCCCACACATAGACTTTACGGGGGCGGGCCGCCCAGGTCTATTAACGGCCGCCAAAGTATATTTCGCGACCCATTTAGGTTTCATCTTTATTTTTTCCGTCCGCGAGCACGATGCCATCTGCGATCGATTAACTAACCCCCCCCCCCCCCCCCCTGTACCTCCTGACCCCCCTGTACCTGAGCGCTCTGCTATCGCACTCCGCAGTAACTCTGCTGCGAGGCTCCATTTAGGGCTGCTCGATTATGGCGAAAATCTTAATCTCGATTATTTGGGTCAATAATTGATATCACAATTATTAAAAACGATTAGCCATTTACTTTGAAAACATCAATTTATTGGAGAAAAAAAATGTTTGAACAGTATGTGTTTAACAGTTGATTACCCTGAACTTTAAATATAATTCAACGGAAAAACCAATAATTAAAAAAATGTATAATAAAAAAAAAAATCGTTTTATTTCGATTACGTTGTTTTTGTAATCGTTGCAAGCCATAATCGTAATTGCGATTTAAAATACGATTAATTGAGCAGCCCTAGCTCCACTACCGCAAGTATATTTGAGATATGTGGGAAACACTCTATAGGGTATAGTTTTGTTTTCCTGCTTCTTTAATATTTGTGGGGATCTTAAAACCGCTCAGTCACCGTAACCCGATCTTGCCTCGATTTCTTTCTATAATAGTAACAAGACAATCATTGAAATCTAAAAATGATACTGGGACTGTACTAGTATTTTACATTTTGCTTCAGAAATAACATGTCTTTTTGGAGAAACCTTTTTGAAATGTTAACATTAAGAGCTGTTCCACTTTGACATTTTAAAAAGTAAAAAAAAATACATAGGACTATGAACCAGCCAAAACTAAAAACTATTTTAATAAATGATGAATTGGTTATTTAATTTATCCTCGGCAGAAGCCTCCTATAGTACAGCCCTTTTTCTTATACAACTAGAATGACCCATCACTTCCTCCGCTGACAGCTTGGTAGACCTCAGTCTGAGTGCAACATACTGTAGGAGAGTACAGGAAGTGAGACAAACAACCTGCTCGTCGAAGAGGGATCTAACATCATCGCTGCGGTATCTGCTCTTATTTTCCTGTCTTTCTCCCTCTGTGCAACAAGGAGCCTCACTCACAGCTGAGCAGTTATTGGCAGGGAAGGAATGAGTGTTTTTTTATTGGAGCACTGAGGCCCCATTTGGAAAAAAAAAGGTGCCGCGTTCTCACTTCCTGCTTGGCCTATACCCAACTTTATATTCCCGACACAATACAGCAGAGTGATGGATGAACACGCAGAACGACAAACCAGTTTTTGTGCGGAGTGTCTGCCATTGTGTGATTGTTATATTTCCTTGGGTTGTAAATAGTGCGTTAGGCTTTTACTCAGAGGACCCAGCCTGTGACGCTTGTGTTTGCCTTGGTTTGATTTGTTAGCTCGCCTGTGTTGATTCATGATGACCTTTAAACTCAGGTTAGCACTGAGCCAACACACATTAAGGGATTATCTACACAAAGAAGGAATTTGATCAGGCTTAAATGGAGAAGCAGTTTGTGTATTGCCTCAGGTCTTCCTGTTTAACGTTCTCGTAGTTGTTTTCTTCTGTACACAGATTTGTTCTGATCATTGAAATTAAAGCATAATCTGTTTGGGTCTGATTTAGCTTTTTGAACACAGCTTAAGGGCACAGTTTGACTTTATCAAAGCCATAAATCCTCTTCAACAGTTTGACAGCTTTGGTTCCTGCACGGTTGAAGTCACTCAAATACAGGAAGTTCAGTTCTTTCAACATGCAAATGTCGAAAACATCTAGAACGAGAAATATCAGGGTGTAGTTTCAGGTTGGCTGATGGAAATACAAATAATAATAAACAACACAAAATGGCAGCTTTAAATGATTGAACTATTACTGAACAAACAGTTAGCTATATTTGGTATTACTGAGTAGTATCAGTTCTCCTAAATACACATTTATGAACGTGTTGCTTTCTGTGTAAATCAGGATATCAGCACATACTTTGCATTTAACAAGCTGCTATGAAAACCTCTCAAACAGCAGTCGGCTGATATGTGTTGTGTGTGTGTGTGTGTGACGTCAGTTGTTTAGGAAGAACAGACCACACAGAACACGCTCTGTGAAAAGCACCAGGTGTTGATCAGCATATGTGCACCAGGTGTAATTCATAAATAACTACTTTGTTCTCCTCGCATTGCATTTTATGAGCAACTACGGCACTTGTATGTTCTCTGAGGAATGAAGACGATCTCACTGTCATCATGCCGTTCCCTGCTCAGACTCAGCGTCCTCCCTTCTAATCGGCAGTGACTGTGTGCCAGTGCAGCTGGGTGTTTAAGGCACTGCTGTTTCTCTCAGATAATCATCAGCTTCTTGTTGACCCCTGACCTCTGCTCTGTGTCGCCGCCGTGGCCCCAGAGAAAACTGCTCCACAGCCAGATGTCCTGACTCTAGTCTCTTCTAGCGTCTGATAGTCTAAGAATACACACAAAAAAACCTTCTAAAATTCCTCGCCTTTTGCCAAGAATTGAATGGTCCCCACAGAGAGAGTGTTTCACTGTCCCTGTCCTCAAGTGAGCCCGTTATCTGTGCTCTGAGCTATTCACTGCAAGGTCTGTGGAATGTCATCTTTAAATGTGTCACACTGTGTCGACAGAGCGGTTTGTTTCTTGTCCTCTAACCTTTTTGTGTCACTTTTTTTAACTCTAGCACACCATGGCAGAGCAGGAACCCACACCCGAGCAGCTGGAGGCGCTTGCAGCAGCCAATGACGAGCCGGAGAACCCTCTCAACTACAAACCCCCCGCCGCCAAGAGCCTACAGGAGATCCAGGAGCTGGACCAGGATGACGAGAGCCTGCGCAAGTACAAGGAGACCCTGCTGGGCAACGTGGCCTGTGTGGCAGGTTAGTGATCGATGTCCAAATCAAATCCAAAGGCTCGATTGTCATATGCACAAAAGCTACCGTGTAGTTTTGGCAATGAACATCTTAAGACCCAGGCTCCTCCTACACAGCAACACACAATACACTTAATACTCAAGACTAAGAATAAATGGAAATAAGATTGTGTAAGAGAATGGACAAGTAAGATGCAGAAATAAGTCAACTATATACATTTTGATTGGAGTAAGATAAGATTAAAAACAGAAGGTAAAATGTATTACTGTACAGTGGAAAAAAAGGACTGCGTGTTTTCATAATTTATAAATAAATATGTGGACTGACAACAGATCTATCCTTCCTAAACATAAGTAGCAGGGTTTTGTCTAAACCGGGACTGGCCATCGGTAGAATCTGGAGAACCGCAGAACGGCCGGTCGTCGAGGGTCGTTGACGGCCAGCCCTTTAAAAAAAAAAAATGGTTTAAAGTCATCTTTTAAGTTGCGCTGACGGCCGACAGAGGGCGATAGCGGCCGCTAATGCAGTTGTGTGGTTCTTATCACACGAAGAAGAAAAAAGACCGGTCAGAGAGCTGAAACATTGGTGCAGCGCCATAGTATCATACGAAGAGAAGGGATTAGACGGCAGACAGGTAGAATGAAAAAACATGGATACAAATAAAAGAAAAAGAAAAGGGTGGGGCCGATAAGGCACGAGGAAAAAAGGTGAAGTCACTCGCAGGTGAAGCATCTAAATGTCGCAAATTGACAGACCTTTTTGGCAGCTTACTGTAGAAGTGCAAGATGATGAAGAGAATGATGAAGGCGCGAGTCTGAGTTCAGATATACAGCCAGCCTGCGTTCATCGTGAGGGACAGAGAGTTGAGCTGGTGGAAGAACCAGCTCAACTGGCACATACAGTACAAGTGCAGGGCAAGAGCAAGAGGTGGTAAGTGCTATAGAGAAGACAAGTATATTCAATCTAGTTTTTCCAGTTGGTGTGTGTTGCTCATACAAGCAATACAATAAATAAAACAATTGTTACATGAGAGTAGGTGTAATATCTAATATATAAAAAATGACAGATCAAACAAAAGTTTATTGTCAACATTTATTAAGTATTAATTCAGCAGCAGGCATGAAGAAACTTTTGTTTTCCCCTTCGCTCTAATGCGTTATTTTCGCAGGAAAGTGCCGGGGCCGTAATTTTGACCGCTAGTGCCCTCATACCTATGCCTCATACTAAATGTTTCTAGACAAACCCCCGAGTAGGTCTAAATATGTGATGTTTGCCCTGCTTGTCTTTTCATCACATTTGGCAGTTTTTTATTATATCTGGCGCATTCAAATATAATGTATTTTTATTCTTATTTGCGAATGTTACTTATCAATATGCACAATTCAGTTGTTTCCCCCGATACAGCCACCTGAGGCAAACTTGAAAATGTGCATTTATGGTAGCATTTGTCTTCAAAGCTGTGTTAAGTGTATCCAGAAAACTCTCCACAGCAGCTGCTTCTGTGTGTTTGCAGTACCAATAGTGCGGGGAATCCAACCTCCATTATTTGTTGTGACAACAACCCTGCTAACCTGAGGATAGGAAACTGTAGAAGGGATAGTTTAGATTGTTTGAAGGGGGGATTTATGAAGCACTTATCCATTAGTCGGTGTATTACTACCTCACGTGGGTGGCTGGTTTACCGCTGCCTCCCGTGGTTGGTTTGTTTGTGGTATTGTGTCACTTAGAGAAGGTGGATCAAAACTAATCATTGACTTAACTTCTGGCTGCTTTTAGAGTAGAGTACTTTTATTCAGACAGACATGTGTTCAAGGTTCATTCGTTTGAGTACTGTGGCTGTTGTTAAACCAAAAGAAAACCCACTCCAAATTGGTCTTACTTTCTTCATACAACATGATGTTCGGTGTAGTTGTGGATCAACTACTGTATGTGGTTACTCTGTATCGGTATCTTGCTAAATTAGCTTTTGGATTGAGTAGATTATCCTTTTAATAAGAAATAAAACACTATAAAATGAGTGAATTTGAACATTTTTCTAGATTAGTATTTCAGAAGGTTTCAGAGTTGCAAAAAGTGTATTTAGTTACAGGAATGTCTTTTCACCTCCACTGTTCAACTGTTACTATGATTGTAGCAGTGGGAGAGTAAGGACAAGGCTGAGAGGAGGAAAGAACTTAAGTGTTTTGTTGCTAGAAGCGAATGTACAGATATAATGTGTTCACATATTTAAAACTATTCTAAATTGTCCCTTGTGTGTTATTTACTATATTTATGAAACTGGCATTACCTATTCAATGTTTGAAAGCAACACAACTCAAAGAAGGGTGAAGTGAGCAAAATACTTCTATTTTAAAACAATGTGAATGTCTCTGTATGATCATAATGTTGGATACTTGTCTCGCTCTCAGACCCCTCGGCCCCCAACGTGCAGGTGATAGGGATGACTCTGAAGTGTGAAACGGCCCCTCACCCTCTGGTGCTCGACCTGACGGGTGAGTACAGCAGACACAGCAGAGTGAAAACACATCATTATTGTCTGTTTTCTGAATGGACAGCAGCTCTCTTTCCTGGGAGAGTAGTATCTCATAGTAACATTAATTATGGAGAGTAATCACTCCCATCTTTGTGTGCAGATATAGACCAAATGACCTGCTGGGTCATTACTCTACTAATTAGTAATGACGTGATTCCTGGGTAAGTGGGTTACATTTCCTGGTGCTCCTGCCAGTCCTCACAATGAACCACAGCAGAGCCAGGGTCACTGCGCCCCCTGCTGGTCACTGGTGTTACTGCAGGGGGCTGGAAATCACAATACAACTCCACTTTGCTTTTGAGAATTAAATTCCCTTTTCTATAGGTAAAAAATAAATCATAACAATCCTGCTTTTTTATCAAATCCAATGTTATTTTTGTAGCCCAATATCACAAAACACGTTTGTCTCAGTACAGATAAACAAACATGAATGACAGTGCTAAAAAGAGAATATAATAAAAGGACAACATAGAATGTCAAATAAAAATACAATTGGATAAAAAAACAATAAAACAACCAGCTCTAACTATAGGCTTTATTAAAAAGGAAAGTCTTCAGCACACCCTTAAATAGTTATTGTATATCTTTGTGAGTTCAATCCTAATCATAAAACCCCCTCTTTTTGTATGTTTTAAAAGCATGTTGTGCCAAACTCATCCTTAGTTATATATCTCGACACTGAAATGGTACATTTACTTTTTTTAAAATAGCGTCTTTCCAGTCTTGGCGACTACTCAAAGCACTTGCATACAAGTCAGCATTCACTGATTCCTGGCTGCTTTGTTGCTAAGCTGGTACTGTGGGACGGGTAAAGGTATTCTGATACCAACACATTCATACAGAGGCAGAGGCTGCCATACAAAGTGCTCAGGGAAAGTAACACACACACACACGCACTCTCACACCGTTGGCCATCGGGAGCAACCTGGGGTTAAGCATCTTGCCCAAGGACATAACGACGTGTTGATTGCAGGGCTGGGGATCGAAGCAGAGTCCAAGTGGTGGATGAGCGCTTCACCGCTTTGAGCAACAGCTTCGTTCCACCTTTTGACCTTTCTGTTTGTGTTGTTTTCCCTTTTAGGAGACCTGACTAAATTCAAGAAGAGCCCATTTGTTCTGAAGGAAGGGGTGGAATATAGAATACAGATCAACTTCAAGGTGAGGGGCTCTGGATTCCTCTCTGTTTGTTGTGTCAAACTGTTGCAGTAACGTAGCAGTATTGGTGTTATGAAGCCATCTTTGTTGTGAAGCGTTCGTGTTGAGCAGGAGGTGACGAGTGTCTCCTTTCCAGGTCAACAAGGATATTGTGTCCGGCATGAAGTACACTCAGCAGTCATTCCGGGGAGGAATTAAGGGTAAGAACACCTCATTTTATTTAACACCTGTAAATCCTCAAGTATATTGCAAATTAAAATCTTATCTAAAACAGCACCAAGACTTAAAGGATCAATTCCACAATTTAAGGAAATGCTATTCTTTGTTTCCTTTTTATGACTTTAATGACGAGATCGGGGTCATTCATCATTGAAGGCATTAGATTAAATATAAAGCTTAACCCAGCTGGCGGTTAGCTTAGCTTCAAGCGTATTCCACCACAATTACAGATTTCATTTGTAAAACCCGAGGTTAAAAAGCATCCAAAGGAACTTTCTTTCTTGTTGGAATAACTGTATGTTTTTAGTTTGTGGAGATTAAGGCTTCAAGTAGCATTTCTGTTGTGGATTCATCTGCAGATTATCTTTTGAATCAAGAGGAATGGACCTTTTGGTCTAGGAAATGTCAACAAATAGGTGAAATGTTTGACTTGTCGCTCCAAAACCCAGATGCTTTGAGTTTACTACAGACAAAATTACTAAGTCTTTACTGTAATATTTAAAATTAAATTAAAATGTTAAAAAAAAATAGCAAGCTTCTTTTTTTTTTTTTAACCCTAAATAGATTTTTTTCCTCGGTTCCCAAGAGGATAAAACGTTTTTTGTATATAAAAAGTTACTTAAACAATCAATCAATTTCCAAATATTAGCAGGTTTCTTCACTCTACTTATTGTGCAGCTCTAATGCAGATTGTTTGCTTTACTTATTCTCTGTAAAGCAAGTTGTGGCACATTTTTAGGCATTTCTTCCGGTGTGAAATCAGTATACACGTTCTGTTTAAGGGTCTAACCGAGGCTTGGTTTAAGAAATGTGTTGAAACCCTTTCTTCTTACTCTCTCCGATGTACAGTTGAGAAGTCTGACTACATGGTGGGCAGCTATGGCCCGAGACCCTCTGAGGAGTACACGTTCGTCACCCCCATGGAGGACGCCCCCAAAGGGATGATCGCCCGCGGCACCTACACCATCAAGTCCAAGTTCACCGACGACGACAAGCACGACCACCTCTCCTGGGAGTGGTGCATCGCGATCAAGAAAGACTGGACCGAATGATTCGCCCTCCACGACTTCCTCCGCTTGGTTCCCCCTTTCCTTTCTTGCTGTCATTCCATTTTATCTGTCTGCATTACGTGTTGATTTGAGATGTCGCTCTCTCCGTCCATCGACAACCCCCTCCCCCCGCTCTTTACAGTGTTTCTAAATTCCAATCACCTCCTTCCATCCTAGCGCTTTCATTCATTTCCACCTTTCTGCTAAGCTATACAAAAGGAGAAAGCAAACGATGCGCACGATCCAGATTTCTCAGTTTGTTTATAAAAGAAAAAATTAAGTAAAAAAAAAAGATAGTCTTGTTAACTGCTGGAAAGTGACCCCCCCTGTACCCTCTCTTTCATTCTGATCTACGACCAGATTGTTTTTTTTTCTACGAATACCGTGATCTGCCTTGAATAGCATCGTACAGGAAGCAGTAGAGCTGTATTTGAGAAATCATAGCTGGAAACCACTCTTGGACCTCCTAAAGCCTCTGAGCAGATTATTCGTATCAGGGTCCCGCTAAATTATTTGGGATTCAGGCCATCTCTTTTTCAAATGATTTAGTCTGAAACGAATTGACCTCTGACCCGCCGTGACCCCTCGCTGTAGGTCTTCCTCTCCTGATCAGGGTATATTGTCTTCTTTTTAGCAGCCATGTGGCCTTAACATAACCCATTGGAAGAAATAGACTACCTAAATGAGCCATTTGCCTTCTGATACATACATAATGTGATAACACCACATGGACAGGGAACATTTTTTAATTCAGGTATGACGATTTGTAAAAAGCGATTGTGTTGGCGTCCATCATGTTAGCTTGATTTACAAACATCCTTTTCTTGACAGTGTTGAATTAACTTTTTATTTTTCGATCATTGACAACAGCTGTAAGGATGAGTCCAGGTTGTACTAATGGCTTTTTGTCACCCAGTGTCCTTTTCTAGTCCCGTAGGCCATATTTTTCCAACGTGTCCAAGGACTGTAAAACCACTCATCCTGTATTACTCGAGTTTAAAATGACCACCGCTAACTGTGCCTCTCTTACAACCACATGCTGCTCCTGCTGACGACGGCACTCTGTGCTCGACATCAGGGAGGTGAAACGTTGTCTGTAATTGACTTCTGAACCAGTGTAGAGACATCAGTCCCCAACCAGACATATCTAAAGTGTTATTCCTTTTTTTTTTATACACTCCAGAAGAAGTATGGAAATGAAGTCTGTATCCACTGCTTCGTTAGGCGCTTGTGTCACAGACTGATGTTTGTCTCTGTAGGTTGGGTTTTACTCAATGTGTGATTCTTGTATGACCTACTGTTTACTGATATCCTGTGTTCACATTAAAGTGTTCAGACTGGGCCTGCATGTGTCCTGTTGTTTTATTCAACCTGCACTAGGATGTGTTGCCTCTCTAAACACTTAAAGGGGCCTTTTTATGCTTATTTCAGGTTCATATTTGTACTGTGTCTAATGTGATATGTGAACATGCTTTAAAGGGCCCATGACATGGCCATTTCTACTGATCTTAATTCCATTTATGAGGTCTACTAGAATACATTTATATTGTGCAATTTTACAAACTCACATTGGTTTCTCATACAGCATCTCTGTACAGTATGTGTATTCACCGGTATTCACTCTCTGTCTGTCCCCCCCCCACCACCCTCCCTGTCAGCCCAGTGTGCTCTGATTGGTCGGGACGATGCGAGGCTCGCTGCTCAGTGAGCTGGCTTACTGGTGTGGTTTCCGGGTCAGCGATACAGCGCGAAACTCATCCTGAGCACACACAAACACTCACAGCCGAAGTAAAAACAATAAGTGTGGCTGGATATTGAGTAAGAAAGGTTTATAACGCTGTGAGAATGGGTCTGCGGAGAGCATTTCTCCGCGATCCCAATTCGTCCATTACCAACCAGGGAGCTCTATGCAAGTCAATGGGACGCCCTGTTAGTTGAAAATGTACGCTCAAGGTCCCCCCACTGCGTTTGATAGTGACGCCAAGGGATCCTGGTGTGTGAGGAGCTCCGCGGATTGGTCCATTTTGGTTCCGGGAACCGCATGACGAGAAATCTCCAACGAAGCGTTCTGGGGCAGCATAGACAGGTCTTTTCTGTGTTAGAGTTTTACTCGCTACAGGGTGCACTTTGAGGGTTTGTGACTCTGCAGACCGTTTACATGCAGAAAAAGCTACATAACACACAAGGGGACGGGTAATAACCAGAAAAGCATGACATAGGAACTTTAATGTTCAAAACAGCTTTGGCCGGCTCTGTTGTGATTGGTCAACCACTTAAGAGATGTCCCGCCCCTTGGCATATCATAATGTGTTGGAGCGCTAGCCAATAGTGTTACATAGTGATGTCACTATATTACAGAAGTAAACAAAAGAGTCCAATGGAGTTTCAGGCAGGGGGGGAGGGCGAGAGTGTGGGAGAGAAACTCCCTCTTGAGGGAACTTTGGGATTTTAGCTTTGGCAGAGCATTTACATGCACACAAACCTATAACACACTACAGGAAAGGCATAAAAACAAACAAAATGGAGCCTCTTCAACAGAAAAAAGACAATGGATGATACGTTTCTTATTTTAATCAACAGAAAACATTTTACATGGCAATGTAGTAGTATGGCGTAGAACTGATAATGTTATGTCAAACGAATCCCTGCTGTTCGTAATGCATGCTGTAAAAACACCAGAGGCATCTCGTCTCATTCACCAGATAAGTTGAACTAAACCATGAAAGTAAACAAATGTAACACGTATGCACAGTACACTTTGGCAGCTGAAGGATTTCAACCAACAAATTCAAACACACTAAAGTATCACACTGTTGCGCCTCAAGCTGATCAGTAGCGTGTGGTTTGTTTCCTCCTGCTTTAAAAGACTTATTAAGCACTTAGTGTTTATTAGACAGGTGCATGCTTTAAATGCTGTAAGTAGTTTCAAAGCCGGCTTGTTTCTCTTTTTATATTATTTGGCTTAATTGGTTTCCATAAATAAAAAATAGAAGTTAAATAATTCCTGCATCAACACATCTCAATCACAAACTACATCACTCACTAATCTGTCCTTATCTCCTCCTGATTATTCTTCAGTTAAGGTCACTGAGAAAAAGGCATTTCATCAACTTCCTTCATGTCGAGATATTTGGCAGTTTCAGTTAAATCAGCCATTCACCCTAACAATAAGCATTACCCAACCAATGACTGCAGGTATTCACCCTTTAAGTCACTGGTGGTCAAACGTAAGACAAGAAGTCCTGAAAACAGGAGTCACAGTTTTCATCTCATTTGTGACCCTTTTTGCTCTTGGAGTTCACGTCACTCTTGGTCTTCTGCAGGCGGTTGAAGATCTCTTTGAACAGCGCCTTGTACTCGGGGGTGTTCTGGCTGAGGCGTTTGTCCACCTGCTCCACCTGCCGGCTGATCCCCTCCAGGGCCTCCGGGGTGGAGGGGGTTTGAGGCGGCGTGGGCATGGCGGCGACAGCCCCTGATGTGGACGGCCCGGCGCTCACCATGCTGTAGTCCTTCATGGAGGGGTCTCTGGACACGGGCCTGGAGGTCTGCACCCCCGCGTGGCACAGGCTCTCCTCGTGGCGCCGGCACTTCCCCAGCAGCTCCTCGTACTTCTCCAGCAGCGCGTGGTACTGCTCGTCCACCTCGCGCAGGATGGACATGCCGCGTTTCCGCACGCCGTTAGCATGTGTGGCGTAGCTGCCCTGCCTCCTGCCCGAAGCGTCCCGGGCGGAGATGGCGTTCAGAGCCGTGTCGCTGCAGCTCTTCCTCACCGGGCCCCCCTGCTGCCCCGAGCCCCCTGACTCTCCCCGCCCCCCTCCTCCTGCCCCACGCCTTCCTCCGGGGTGTCTGTCTCGGGGCCGTTGCTGAGCAGCGTCTCCAGGCTGTCCTCCATCCCTCCAATCAGACACACCCTAGACTTCCGGAGCTGCTGCATCTCCTGTAGCTCCGCCTCCAGCTCCTGGACCCTCAGCTGGCAGCCCTCCGCTCCCAGGAGGCGCTGCTCCAGACGCTCGAACTCCTGCAGCACGGAGGCACACTCCCGCTCCGTGCCCTCCCGCTGGGACCGCTCTGCAGAGACAGCTGAGCGTAGGGAGGACACGATGTCTCTGAGTCTCTCGTTCTCCTCGTCCAGCGGCCGGCTCTCCGCCAGGTCCACACTGCCCGGGTTGGCCAGCAGGAAACCATCCTCATACCTGAGAACAAGAAGTGTTGACGTTTTGACAATAATACTCCACAAGGTCACAATCATACATTTGTTCTAGTTGTTAAGAATTATTTAAAGACTACATAAAACCAAATTAAACAATCGCATACTAATGGGTGTTCGCATAACTTTTAAAACAAAAGGTGTCCTGTTTCTTCTTCTGAAACAGTATGGAGCTCAAATGCTTCTTCAATTGCGGGTTTACCACAAGGTGAGTTCCTTTTTTTATTTCCTGCTTTTTTTACACATACTCTCTCCAGTACAGGTTAGCTCTGAGTGTTAGCGATGCTTGCTAATGTAAACACAGGCCATATTACGTCCAAAACACGTCGGGCATTGTTTCTGATAGTGCCGTGGGTGTAAAGCCAGCCCACATTTCCGATATGACGTCATATCGGCAGCAAATCTGGATCAACTCAGTTGTACCCCCGGTTTTAGAGATGTGGGTACGGAGGAAAAGAGAGAGGGTTTTGTTTTCTGACACTTTGTAAGTTCCCTGACACACCGGGGACACATTTATGTATAAAAGACATCAAAAAGTGCATTTAGCATGATAGGAGACCTTTAAGTGCATCAAATCATCTCAATTCCAAAAAGTCAGAAACTTCAGAGACAGCTGTTACTGCCACTCTGCAGTCGGTTACTGAAAATGAATATAATGTTACTTTTTTATTTGATGGAGAGTCACATTTNTTGGTCACGGTAGCTGATCGTACATTCTCAATAGAAACATCTTTTGATAATGATCTTCTGGCACAATCAGAATCCAGATCTAAACGAATGGGGGTGATGTTGCCGCCGCACGCTCGACGGAGAATACTCCTTGCTGTAGTACAACCATTCTCTATACATCTGATCACAACATTACTGTGGGTGGCCCTAGAAATCACCGTAACTCGGGAAACCGCCCAAGGTGATGATAATAGGTGTGCCTCGCTTTCATCTTTGCCACACAGAACAATGTTACTAGGGAATAGGAACATACATAACATACATACTGCATGTTAAATCCGCCTTCTTTCATTTACTCTTTCCCATTCCCACAACACTATACATGAAGAAATGGCATATTTCTGGACATACGTTCGAATTTTTAGCCCCCTGTGAGTTAATCTGATTAAAATTTGTAATCGTCTTGACAGCCCTACTCCTCACATTTTACTAAACTTATCTTGTATGCCAACAAGATGACACTTTTCCTGCGGTTTATAAGGATGCATATACAGTGAAGTTGATTGACATATAATCCTATCATTCTGTTTAATTCAGCTAAGTTTTCTCCAAACGTACTGTGATTAGCAAAACAATCTCATCGTCGGACATATATATTATGAAAGCACCCCATAACGGGAGCCCACAAATCTTGGCACTATTGATATTGAGGTATTTGGTAAAACACATTGAGATACCAGCTTCAATATTAATGTCCAAGCCTTCAAGGTTCTTTATTGTCAAACTAACATAGCTACAGAGTAATTATGTCGTTGAAAATCTTAGGTCACAGGCTTCTCCAACAATGCAACACAATAATACAGATAAGCAGACAATATTAAAACAATATTAAAATATACTATATTAAAAGTAATACAAAAAGAAAAATAGTTTTAAAAAAGTGAGGGAAAAAAAGTGGAATAGTGCAATACGAGTCTATATACAAGTTATTGGAATGATATATTAGATAATAGATACATAATTACTAAGTAGCAGATGAATGTTATGAAACTGTTTCAGCAGTTCAGGTGTTTAACAGTCTTATTGCCTGTGGGATGAAACTGTCTCTGAATCTGGTTGTTTTTGTCCAGATGCTGCGGTAACGTCTGCCAGACGGCAGCAGACTGAACAGTTTGTGGCTGGGGTGATGGGGGTCTTCAGTTGGTTAATGCTTGTTTGGCTTCAAAACGTCCCTTTAAAAGCCTGTGATGTGATGATGACGAGGGTGATATGTGACATGGCTCTTGTTACGAACATGTTTTTGTATACTGTGTGTTCTCACCTGTCTATTTTCTGATGCGAGGTCTTGCTCTCCAGCACCAGCTTCTCGTTGGTGATCTCCAGCTCTCTGGCCGTCACATCCAGCTGTTCGTACACCTTGGCGTGCTGCTCGTTCATCTCCCGCAGCGTTTCCAGCTGCTTCGACAGGTACTGCAAGGAGGCAAGGTCAAAAGTAACAGATTCATTACTAAATTCATCTTTAGTAATTCAACACAATGTAAATAAAAAATCAACTCAAATTCGAACTATAAAATATGTCCACATCTTGAGTCAGCTGTAACACATGACCAATATGGGACCACAAATGCATAAAAACTAGTGACAAGTTAAGTTTAAATAATGTTTAATGGCATTCTCTTTTAAGAATATTCTATGACATTTTTATGACATTTATTGTGATATTCTATACTACTACTTTTTAATATTTGTTGTGGCATGACTTTTTAATGATATTTATTGTGAAATACTATACTATGACGTTTTATTCAATTTATTATGTCATACTACACTATGGTTTTTTATGATTGCCTCACAATATACTATGACATAATCGTGACATTTACTACAACATACTAAACTATGACATTTTTTATTTTTAGAGACATAAATTACATTCTTCAGCTTCCACAGTTATGTACTGTGTCTACATGAGTACACTCATCCTCAGCCAGGCTTCTGACTAATAATGAGTTGAGTCTTTGATGAGGCGACAGAATCAGTCATTAATCTTCCATGTTCACAGAACAAACGCTCCTGGTGCTCCTTGATTTATCTTTTAAGTTATCCCTGCTTCACATTAATTATCTGCAACACACTCCCAGAGTAACAATATGTAGGACACACTCACCTCTATCTCCTGCACTTGATCATCGTTGTTGATGTACATCTGCTGCAGGGCGTCCTCCAGCTCCTTGTTGCGTTCCAGGAGGGTTTTACCGAGCTCGGCTGCCAAGTGCAGGTCTGACAGGGGGCGAGAAGGAAAAACAGACACAAACAGGGGGGAGGGGTGAGAGAGGAGCATCTGAGTTCACTGGTAAACACTTTTTCTTTAACCAAGGAGTGAGGGGATCTCAAGAGAAGCACTCACTGCAGCTGAGGTGCTCATTCAAAAGCTGTGAAATAAGTATTCAAATGATCTAATTAAGTAAAAGTACAAATACATTAATGTCACAATACTCCATTAAGATTAAGAGTTGCGCATTCAGAATCTCACAAAAAAATCAAAAGTAAAAGTCCCCATTCTGGAGAGAAATGGCCTCCATTTGCTATATTTGATTAAATATGGTATGAAAATTATAGATTTTTTTATATTGTTGCACTTAGTAGCATTTTACTGTTGTAGACAGACTTTCTTTCTTATCTTATTGTAATATATTGGATATGTTTAGCCTCTTTCTCAAACAAGTATTAATCTGTAATGTAACTAAAGCTGTCAGATAAATGTAGTGGAGTCAAAATGCATTATATCCCTGTATGTAGTGAAGTTGAAGAATAAAGTAGCATAACATAGAAGTACACAAGCAAAGAACTACTAGCTAAATAATGTACTTAAAGGTGGGGTAGGTAAGTTTGAGAAACCAGCTCGAGATACACTTGTTGTTATATTCCATGGAATACTCTTAACATCCCGATAGCAATGAATATCTGAAGTGCTTTGACAAAAAATCCATTAAAAAATTTCATCTGTGGAAGCCGTGCTACTGTAAAAAGCACGACCAATCATCTGAGCCGGCCCGACTAAAGTAACTGGATGGCCTACCTGCCTGTCAGCCTTCCATCTGTGCACAAACTTATCTCGTGCCCTCATTGGTCATGTGCGCGTTCGTGTGTGTTGGAGGAGGGGCTCTGTAAGGAAGTGGCCGATTTTTTCCGGATGTGTATTTTCAAATTCTAGCGCACTCGAGCTGGTTTCTCCAAAATGACCTACCCCACCTTTAAGTACTTTAATTATTGCCCATTCACCAACATTAAGCATTTCCACCCTACACGAACAGGCTACCTCATTTCGGAAATGACTTTAAAATATCAAACATAACATCCTGTTTTTGATTAAATCCCTTAAGTGTTCTAAACCCGGATGTTCAGTCTTTTTCTCTCGAGATGCTGACGTGAAAGCTTTTTGTTCTACTAACAACACACTTCCATCATTAATTAAAGACGCAACAACCCTTAAGTTATAATCATCCAAGCACCATATTAAAACAAAACGATGAACATGGCACATCATAATGATCCTGTACTCATCTGCTCACTGAAACACAGCAGACGCCAGCCTAACAGTCGCTGTTATTTTTTACAACACAAGCTTGGCAGGCATGAGGCATTATTCATCTTGTTTGGTTGAGAAGAAGCCTAGGCTGGAATGGTGAGGAGAGGAGGAGGAGGAGGAGCGCCAAGGGAGGAGGCGGAGGAGGGAACGGCAGGAGGAGAGGAGAATAATCCGAGCTGGCTCTGCAGAACAACACAGGGCAGTGCGAGGAGTGGACGAGACGGGAGGACACAGACGACAGCCATTTGACACATTACTGGATATGAGGAAGGGTTTGACGCACCTGAGTGCTGGGCGTCAGCTAAGCTCGGGGAGTAATGATTACATGTAAGCAAGATGAAAAACCAACAAATTTCTTATGGCTTTGTATAATTTAAAGAAAGCTTTCGAGGCTGGTGGAATTAGTGCCTGCTTTTATGTTATGTTTCAGGATCATATTGTATGTGTGTGTCTCTACTGTGACATGCGTTTAAGCCTATGCTTTAAATGTTCAAAAAGCTCTTTAGCTTTCTCATCCTGCCTTGGCTCTGAAAACCCCCGGGGGGCAGAGCCCCAAGCTCTGCTCTGATTGGCTAGCCTGAGTCGGCTCTGCTGTGATTGTCCACCTCTAAGAGATGTCTGACCCTAGTCCTATCATAATCAAGTTGTTAACCCTAAACCAACAAAGCACAAGTGGGCATTTAAGTCTTTAGTCTTAGCAGACCATTTACATGCACAAACCATATATCAAATAATCAAGTTTATTTATATCGACACATTTTAAAACGATTTTGGTAAAGCCAAAGTGCTGTACATGCAAAAAAACGCTACAGGAAGCGAAAACTCCAAAAAACTTTAGACAAAAATTATGTGTAGTGTTTTTAATTTGAACGCTTACTATGATAAGGCCTAGGCAGATAATACTACTTTAGAGTCCATTAGGCCTGTATAAGCTCAGGAACTATTATGTAATACATTTTTTAAAGTAACCCTTCACAAAAAGCCCTGGCGTGAACAATGACAGGAGAGATTAGATTGTACCTCGCTACTCGTATGGCACGTGTAAATGTTTTATATAAGCATACTTAACAAGCATACATTGAGTCACAGCATTGATGATAGCATTTGCTCTCCATTGCTGTCGAGGGAGACACGGGACAGGCTGTGACTTCTGTTTCAAAAAAAATGCAGTCTTTATAACAAAACACGTTCTGAGCCTGCAGAGTGATAATGAGAGGAGAGGTGTGTGAGAGGAAGTGTGTGAGAGGAGAGAGCACGAGGCATCACCCCCCGGGTTCAGCTCAGTCACCTGCAGTTTTTTTTTCTGTCTGCCTCTGAGGGCCGACACGGCGCCAAGTCTTAGTTATGTATGTCAGAATCGTTGCGCACGCTGAGAGGAGGGGCTGAAGAAATAACACGCAGACAGGCTAAAGAAACAAAAGGCTGCACATGATGAAGAAAGGCTGGAGCTGCACGATTGGCGACCTATTGATAGTTGCTTGTCATAAAAATAATTAGCCGCCATTTTTGTGATTGTTTGGTCTTTAATTAAAATCGAATCTGCTATTAGAAAAAAACAAAAGACATCAATGCGTTTTTGGGCAGAGACAGTTACGAGGTGAGTGGGAGATCATTTTGAATAGTCGGTGTGCAGAAAAATTCGTCCTGTTTTGATAATTGATTATTTGGCGTTTTTTGGTGGGCAAAATGGGCAGAATCGGTTTCGCCCGATAAAGTACTGGGGATTTCCTGATTTCATGCAATGTAATTNGATATGACGTCATATCGGCAGCAAATCTGGATCAACTCAGTTGTACCCCCGGTTTTAGAGATGTGGGTACGGAGGAAAAGAGAGAGGGTTTTGTTTTCTGACACTTTGTAAGTTCCCTGACACACCGGGGACACATTTATGTATAAAAGACATCAAAAAGTGCATTTAGCATGATAGGAGACCTTTAAGTGCATCAAATCATCTCAATTCCAAAAGTCAGAAACTTCAGAGACAGCTGTTACTGCCACTCTGCAGTCAGTTACTGAAAATGAATATAATGTTACTTTTTTATTTGATGGAGAGTCACATTTTAGAGTCACATTTCAAGTAAATATGTTACGATTGTGTCACATGACTGTATAATAAACTGTAATAGTCTTGTGAGTAAATAATTCCATCATCAGTCTGATAATTACTGGAGAATGACTTTGCTCAAACCACCGGGTTTCCTGCCGAATTAACTTTTATATCTGTGTTTCATGCAGCAAGTATTTGCAGCATACTTGTAACATGTATCTGTTTGAATAAAGTGTAGGGCCTTTTTGTCGATGCACACTGTCCAATAGAAACTAAAAGTGACCTTGGCGCAGTGCAGAGCTCCTTGAGGCAGGGGAAGGAGTGCACAGTCTTGCGGCGCTCCTTCTTCTCTCTGCGGACCCTCAGCTCCTCCAGGGTCCGCAGCTCCTCCACCCGAGTGGTCAGGCTCTCCACCTGACCGTGGAGCATCTCCATGGTGCCCGTCAACCTGCAAACACACACATGTTTGTTTAGTGCTTGTTATGTCATAATCAAGGTGACTTAATTCTCTCTTTCTGAGCATACCGTTCTCCTAAAGCTGCAGTGAGTTGTGACCACATAGAGAATGTGAAGGAGCTTGTTCAGAGAGAACAGAGGCAGCCATTGAAGTCTTTAGCATTGAGACCACTAATGTGATTTGTAAAGAACTTCCATCCCAGATTATGATTATGAAGTTGCTAAGGATAGCAAAAATGTAAATCCTCTTTAGTTGCTCTAGTAGAGGAGGACTGTAAACACACACTTGGTTTTCCTTCAGCAAACATGGAGCAGTGTTTACTATAACGTATTATGATGTATTTTCAATTAGCAATATATCAATGTTATAATGATATCCTGATATGAGACCAAATATATTCCTACTAATGCTGTCAAAATTATCGCGTTAACGGTGGTAATAAATCTTTTGAATTAATTGCGTTAAAATATTTAACGCATTTAACGAATGTGCAGAATGGCCGCCCCATACATCCCACCAGTGGCAATGGGGTTGGCTACAGCCATACCAAGAAATGGCTTAGCCCCACCATGAAAAGTGATGTTAAATTAAGCAAAATAAAGTCCGCCAACTCGTGCGGAGTAAATTGGACAGACAGCAGTTAGTAAGATTGATTTCAGGAGCCACTTCTCTGGAAATACCAAAGACTAGAAACGGTTTTGAAAACTTTTGTCACGTAGTGATCGTCTTCTCAATAGAACATCTTTGATAATGTCTTCTGGCCAATCAGAATCAAGATAACGGTGTGGTGTTGTTGCAGGAAGTCCCGACGGAGAATACTCTTGCTGTAGTACATCTCTATACATCGATACAACATTACGTGTTGATAGAAATCAACACGTAATGAAATAAGAACCCAAGGTTTGATGATTAATAGGTGTGTGGGCTGTCTTTCATTTTGACACACAGAACAATGTTATAATAAACATACATACATACATACTGTATGTTAAATCCGCCTTCTTTCATTTATCTTTCCATTCCCACAACACTATACATGAAGAAATGGCATATTTTGGACATAGTTCGAATTTTAAGCTGTGATTAATCTGATTAAAATTTGTAATCGTTTGACAGCCCTAATTCCTACATTTTATAAATTATTGTATGCCACAAGTATTACCTTTTCCTGGTTTATAGGATGCATTACAGTGAAGTGATGACATATAATTTATTTTTTTAATTCACTAATTTTCTCCAAACTACTGGTGATTAGCAAAAATCTCATCGTGGACATATTTTATGAAAGCACCCATAATGAGCCCTACAATATCTTGGCACTATTGATATTGAGGTATTTGGTAAAACACATTGAGATACCAGCTTCAATATTAATGTCCAAGCCTTCAAGGTTCTTTATTTGACAATAAAGAACCTTGAAGGCTTGGACATTAATATTGAAGCTGGTATCTCAATGTGTTTTACCAAATACCTCAATATCAATAGTGCCAAGATATTGTAGGGCNATTAGGGAGCCCCAGACTAGACCTCCTTAGATCAGAGATTTCAGCTTCAGGGTCAAATTGGAGGCTTCGGCCTAACGTCATCCTGCATGAGCTCACCATCAGGCAGGATATTTGCCCCAGAAATAGTGCTGTTATGCAACTGCTCGCCTGCCAGCTCTGAGATTTGTTGACCTCTGCGTTCATTTTGATGTGGCAAACATACGAAGAGAGTCTGTGCAGATGGCGGACGGGTGATGTCATGTTTGTGTCGGCTGAGGAGCATGTGATCCAACGTGAGGACGGTCAGGGATGGAGGCCATCTAGAGATTATCTTCATTATTGATTATTCTCGTGATTAATCGTTTGGTCTGAATGTCAGAAATGAGGGAAAGATCAATAGTAGTTTCTCAAAGTCAATGGGAGGCCTTTTTAAACTTTATGTTTTGTTATAAACAAAACCAAAGATATTTAGTTTATTGTAAAATACAATTGTGAAAATCAGGAAATCCCCATATTTAGGGGCTGAAAACCGATTTTTCTGCCATTTTTGCACCAAAAGCCACCAAAATAATCAATTATCAAAGCAGGAGACGATTTTTCTGACAACCGACTATTCAATGATCTCCCATCACCTCTAATGTTTCTGCAAAAATCGATTGAATGTCTTCTTTTTTTTTGTAATAGCAGATTCATCTTAGATTAAAAGACCAAACAATCACAAAAATGGCGGCTAATTATTTTTATGACAATCAACTCATCAATTAGTCGACCAATCGGTGCAGCTCCAGCTTTCTTCATCATGTGACAGCCTTTTGTTTCTTTAGCTGTCTGGTGTTATTTCTTCAGCCTCCTCTCAGCTGTGCGCACGATTCTGACATTACATAACTAAGACTTGGCGCGTGTCGGCCCTCAGAGGCAGAAACAGTGCAGTGACTGAGCCGAACCCGGGGGGTGATGCTGTGCTCTCTCCTCTCACACACTCTCCTCTCACACACTCTCCTCTCATTATCACTCTGCAGCTCAGAACAGTGTTTTGTTATAAAGACTGCATTTTTTGAAACAGGAAGTCACAGCCTGTCCCTGTCTCCCTCGACAGCACTGGAGACAAATGTATCATCAATGGCTGTGAGCTAATGATGCTTGTTAAGTATGTTATATAAAACATTTACACGTGCATACAGTAGCAGTACAATCTAATCTCTCCCTGTCATTGCTCACGCCCAGGCTTTTGAAGGTTACTTTAAAACATGTATTACATTAATAGTTTCCTGATATACAGGCCTAATGACTCTAAAGTATATTATCTGCTAGGCCTATATCATAGTAAGGTTTACAAATTAAAACCACTACACATAATTTTTGTCTAAAGTGTTTTTGGGAGTTTTCCTTTCCTGTAGCGTTTTTATTGCATGTACAGCACTTTGGCTTTACCAAAAATCGTTTTTAAAATGTGTTATATAAATAAAACTTGATTTGATTTGATATAGGTTTGTGCATGTAAATGGTCTGCTAAAACTAAAGACTAAATCCCACTTGTGCTTTTATTGGTTAGGGTTACACATTTGATATGATAGACTAAGGGTCAGGACATCTCTTAGAGGTGGACCAATCACAGCAGAGCCGACCAGCTAGCCAATCAGAGCAGACTGGGCTCTGGGTTTCAGAGCACAGGCAGGATGAGAAAAGTAAAGAGCTTTTTGAACATTAAAGCATGTAAACATGTCACAGTAGAGACACAACATACAAATATGATCCTGAAAATGAACATAAAAGCAGCACTAATTTCCACCCAGTGAAAGCATTATTTTAAATATAAAAGCCATAATGAAGATTTGTTGGTTTTTCATCTTGTTACATGTAATCCATTACTCCCCGAGCCAGCTGACGCCCAGCACTCTGGTGGTCAAACCCTTCCTCCATATCCAGTAATGGTGTCAATGGCTGTCTCTGTGTCCTCCCGTCTCTCCACTCCTCCACTGCTGTGTTGTTCTGCAGAGCCAGCCGGATTATCATCATCCTCATCATCCTCATCCTCCTCCTCCTCCTCCTCCTCCTCCTCCTCCTCCCCATTCCAGCTAGGCTTCTTCTCACCAAACAAGATGAATAATGTATGCTGCAAGCTGTGTTGTAAAAATAACAGCGACTGTTAGGCTGGCGTCTGCTGTGTTTCAGTGAGCAGATGAGTACAGGATCATTATGATGTGCCATGTTCATCGTTTTGTTTTAATATGGTGCTTGGATGATTATAACTTAAGGGTTGTTGCGTCTTTAATTAATGATGGAAGTGTGTTGTTAGTAGAACAAAAAGCTTTCACGTCAGCATCTCGAGAGAAAAAAGACTGAACATCCGGGTTTAGAACACTTAAGGGATTTAATCAAAAACAGGATGTTATGTTTGATATTTTAAAGTCATTTCCGAAATGAGGTAGCCTGTTCGTGTAGGGTGGAAATGCTTAATGTTGGTGAATGGGCAATAATTAAAGTACTTAAAGGTGGGGTAGGTCATTTTGGAGAAACCAGCTCGAGTGCGCTAGAATTTGAAAATACACAGCCGGAAAAAATCGGCCACTTCCTTACAGAGCCCCTCCTCCAACACACACGAACGCGCACATGACCAATGAGGGCACGAGATAAGTTTGTGCACAGATGGAAGGCTGACAGGCAGGTAGGCCATCCAGTTACTTTAGCCGGGCCGGCTCAGATGATTGGTCGTGCTTTTTACAGTAGCACGGCTTCCACAGATGATTTTTTTAATGGATTTTTTGTCAAAGCACTTCAGATATTCATTGCTATCGGGATGTTAAGAGCATTCCATGGAATATAACAACAAGTGTATCTCGAGCCGGTTTCTCAAACTTACCT